>NW_016803288.1:686689-700731 GCF_001698545.2 Rhinopithecus bieti
TTCTGGATATTAGCCCTTTGTCAGATGAGTAGATTGCAAAAATTTTCTCCCATTCTGTAGGTTGCCTGTTCACTCTGATGGTAGTTTCTTTTGCTGTGCAGAAGCTCTTTAGTTTAATTAGATCCCATTTGTCAATTTTTGCTTTTGCTGCTGTTGCTTTTGGTGTTTTAGACATGAAGTCCTTGCCCATGCCTATGTCCTGAATGGTATTGCCTAGGTTTTCTTCTAGGGTTTTTATGGTTTTAGGTATAACATTTAAGTCTCTAATCCATCTTGAATTAATTTTTGTATAAGGTGTAAGGAAGGGATCCAGTTTCAGCTTTCTACTTATGGCTAGCCATTTTCCCCACTGGTGCCAAAACAGAGATATAGACCAATGCAACAGAACAGAACCCTCAGAAATAATACCACACGTCTACAACCATCTGATCTTTGACAAACCTGACAAAAACAAGAAATGGGGAAAGGATTCCACATTTCTCTTTTTGACCTGTTTCCTCATGAATACAGTTTGCCCATGTTTATGCTTGCAAGAATATTTGTTGTATTGACTATTTTGTTATGTAAAGTGGACCATGAAGTGCTCTGTTTTATTTCTGTATGGTTCTCCACTAAACCTCCTTTTAAACATGTAAATGAATGTATTTCAGATTTTAAAATTATACTTTTCCAGAATTATATTTTCAAGATTTTAGATTTTGGGGGTTTTGTTCTTTGGAAATTTCATCATTTGGGATTACGGTGTTTGGGATTGCATCTTTCCCCTGATTTATTCGTGAGATTGCTATCTTGTTAACTGTTGTCTTGTCCATATTTCTAAATTATCATTACAGGTGGAGATTTCTGATATAAAGAATAAATGTCGGCCAGGAGTGGTGACTCATGTCTGTAATCACAGCACTTTGGGAGGCTGAGGCAGGCCAATCACCTGAGGTTAGGAGGCTGAGACCAGCCTGACCAATATGGTGAAGCCCTGTCTCTACTAGCACTACAAAAATTAGCCGGGCGTGGTGGTGCACACCTGTGGTCCCAGCTACTTGGGAGGCTAAGGCAGGAGAATTGCTTGAAATTGCTTGAACTCAGGAGGCAGAGGTTGCAGTGAGCTGAGATCACGCCACTGCACTCCAGCATGGGAAACAGAGCAAGACTCTGTCCCCCCCGAAAAAAAGAGTAGATATCACCTTTGTGCTAAGCAAAGGGGCTGCAGAGTTGATATTTTTTAATCTAGCAGAGATATCAATACTTGTTTAAAGAATAATGTCAAAATGTGTAATCAATCACCCATTCACTCTGCTAGGGACACAACACCAGGTACTGGGAAAAACAGTGAGAAATACAGAGGTGATCCTTGGCTTCATGAAGCTTTGGGTCTACTGGTAACGGGTGGTGAGAGAGAAACCATTCCAATAGGGAAGAATGAAATCAAGGAAGTCAGGCAGAAAAGTAAGAATGACTCCAAAGTCATTCTTTGGACAGATCTAAATCAATGACATTAAGGGGAGGAACCTGAGGTGAAGAACAGACCGAAGGACAGCATAGCAAGACTCCATCCCTAAAAATAATACATTAAAAAATTGAGAAATCCCAGAGCTACGAAAGGCCAAGGTGGGGTGGATCACTTGGGGCCAGGAGTTCAAAACCAGCCTGGGCAACATAACGAGACCCTGTCTCTGCACAAAATAAAATTAGCTGCGTGTGGTGGCACACGCCTCTAGTACCTGCTACTCAAGAGGCTGAGGTGGGAGGATCCCTTGAGTCCATGAGTTTGAGGTTACAGTGAGTTATGATCTTGCCACTGCACTCCAGTCTGGGTGACAGAGTGAGATGCAGTCTTTAAAAAAGAAACAAGCAAAAAACAGAGAGGTTGTCTGCTGACAACCTGCATCAATGGACAGGAAGAAACATGCTTCATTTTATGACAACTCTGCTGGGGAAACTTTTTGAGAAGGGACCATTAGAAGCCTGGAGTGGATTCTGACACACATCTTGGAAACTGATCTTGTATCCCTGATTCTTCTAGCACTAGAGTCCCTGATGGACTAGGATAATTTACTGTGTTTTTTTTTTTTTTTTGTTTTGTTTTGTTTTGTTTTGCATTTTCCTTTTTTTTTTTTTTTTAAGGCAGATTCTTGCTCTGTCACCCAGGCTGGAGTGCAGTGGCATGATCTTGGCTCACTGTAACCTCTGCCTCCCGGGTTCAAGTGGTTACCATGCCTCAGCCTCCCAAGTAGCTGGGACTACAGGCATGCACCACCATGCACAGCTAATTTTTGTATTTTTAGTAGAGACAGGATTTCACCATGTTGCCCAGGCTGCTCTCCAATTCTCGACCTCAGGTGATCCACCAGCCTTGGCCTTTCAAAGTGCTGGGTTACAGGTGTGAGCCACTGTGCCTGGCCCCTACAGCCCCATTATCTGGGTTCTTTCCCTCACTACCCCCAATATTCATCTTCTGCTGCTTCTTCCTTTTCCTGATGACAGACTTTCCTGATCCTGGGTCTTTGAAGTGGGACTCTTCCTCGTCTCTGGCTGGGCTCTCTCTGAGCCTTCCCCATTTCTTCTTCTTAGATCACAGTGGTGGCCTCAGTGTTGACAGCTACCTGTGGATTGTGCTGCCTTACACAGCTCACAAATTCAGCTTCTGGTTCAGAAGATGAGTCTTGATCTCACCTTCTCTGCTTGTTTTCTCCCCAGCTGTTCTCCTCCTACCCCCATGGGTGTGATCAGTCTCCATCCATAGTTCTGTCTTCTATCCAGACCACTGGTGCTAGTCCCAAACAAGACCTAGGCTTTACCTTCCCATTGCATTAGTGACGGCAGCTACATAATTGCTGTCCTGCCCCTTTGATTTAGAAGTGTTTTCCTTCTCCTTCTTCTTTTAACAGGTCCTATATATTTTTGTATCTTTTGTCAGTAGCTTCAGGGTAGAAGCCTTGAAGACAGCGAGTTCTTAAGTTTTGGCTGCTTGTTCTCCACTCCTCAAGAAAACAACAATAAACAAACAAATAAAACCAAGACAAACAAAAACAAACACTTGGCATCTGTATCTTACTTCTGAAGGTGATTGACAAGTGTGGAGAGATTCTCAGATGGATAATTCTCCATTACGACATTCATGTCAAAGGGGGTCTCGCAGTTAACAGTAAGAGTAACTGTTGAATAAGTATGATTCCTACTTTGTCTTACCGAAGAAAATGCAGACAGCTGGGTTAGAGATCTAGGAGGTGGAGGGGTTCTGTGAGCAGAAACTGGCCTATTTACTCTAGTAAAGCTTCATGGTCCCAATACAGAGTTCATAAGAGACAATGATTTAGCAGCAGCAGCCTTTCTCTCTGCTGAGTAAAACTGAAATCTGAAAGATGAATATTGGCCCCTGGGTCATTCATCTTTGAAAGATACTTTCTTTACAGAGTGCAGAAATCATTCAAAAATGTAAACTGAACTCTGGTTTCCCAAGCATTTACGTAAATCAATATATATCAAATGACATGCTATTATATAAAAAAGGAATGCGTTTTGTTGCTGGAATATATAGTGCCACATGACATGTATGAGCATGGCTTTACATATCACTTTTACGCTTACTCATTCAAGAGATGGAAATATTTATATTCAACAAGGAAAAGATATGATTGTTTCAATGCAGGAAATAGCTACATATGGAAACAGAAATGGAGAGCCAAGGGAATTATTTGCATTATTTGAACTAGGAACAAGAACATATAACTGCACTTGAAGCATCCAGATAATTGAATTAGAAGTGCCTATGCTTGATATTGTACCAACCATTCCTATTCATTTTATTTCTTAAATACATCTCAAACCTTTAACTCCTATTTGCAACCCCACTGCCACTTCCTGAGTTCAGATATTTATCAACTCTTCCCTATATCAAAGAGAATAAACTTAGTGATTTAATGGTTGTGCAAAATTTTCCCCAAATTGTAGGGATTGTAGAAATTGTAGAGATTATTGGGTTCACTATTGGTATAGGAATGCCATCATTCTGTTTTCCCAAAATAAGAATATTTTAGAAGCACATTATCCACCATCACCCATGTTTTGTAAAACAAATGATAGATTTAATGCCGAAAAAAAAGTTTACATTATAATTTCAAAATGTGTTCTTTTTTAATGTTTTCATTGATACGTAATAGTTGTACACATTTTGGAGTTATATCTGATATTTTGTTACTGGTATACAGTGTGTAATTATCATATCAGCATCAAAAGTGTGCTCTTTTCAATTGAGTTTTAGTAAATGGAATGAATTCAGTATAGACTTTATTGTTCTCGTCTTGCCGGAGATCTGTGAAAAATTTCCTATGGAACAGCAGAGTCCAGCAAAGCATCAGATTCACACAAATTCCTGCAACTGATCCTCACACAGTCTTCTAACAGGTCCTCCAAACTCCATTTTTTCCCACCCTGAATCCTTCTTACTACTTCAGCCAGAATGATCCTTTTAAATATGCAAAGTAGGCATTTGTTTAAAAGCTTCTGAAGCCCCCTGTTCCCATTGCCTTCAGAATAAAGTTGATACTCTTTCCTAAAGCAAACTCTCTAGGTTCTGGGGTTCTGTTCTCTGGTGGTTTCACTTTATCTTTTTAGAGCTTGCACTTTGAGTGGGCCAGCAACATCAGATGGTGTCTAGCCCCCTACACAGGCATGCTTTGTCATCCTCTTTTATTTTTGCAAACACTGTTCCCTCCATCTGTTCTCACATGAAAAATTCCTTCCCCAGCCTTCGTGTCTCAAATCTAGTACAAACCTTCTTTGCACTGACTCCCCAGGCTGCATTTTTACTCATTCATTCAACAAATGTTTATTGAGCCTTTATTGTATGCCAGGTGGTTTTGGTGAGGCAGGGTTAAGCAGGAGACAAAGCAGCAAGGGGAGCAGATAAAATCCCTGCCCTGAAGGAACTTACATCCTTAAATGTTATTTTTATTAATCAACCACTGCATCTTACATACAGTGCCATCATGGTATGAGACCATATGACTTCTCTTCCAAACCACAACTATTTTGAAAGTAAAAGGCATGTTATTAATAATTATAGGATAAGCCAGGTGGGGTAGCTCATGCCTATAACCCCAGAACTTTGTGGGGCCGAGGCGGGTGAATCATTTGAAGTCAGGAGTTTGAGACTAGCCTGGCCAACATGGTAAAACCTCATGTCTACTCAAAATACAAAAATTAGATGGGTTTGCTGGTGGGCACCTCTAATCCCAGTTACTTGGGAGGCAGAGGCAGGAGGATCACTTGAGGTGAAGATTTCAGTGAGCTAAGATCGTGCTACTGCACTCCAGCCTGGGTGACAGAGTAAGACTCTGTCTCAAAAAAAAAAAAAAAAAAAAAAAAAAAAAAAAAAAAATATAGGATGGAAGGTGTAAGCCATCACTATCCACAGATAACTGGAATGATTGAGTACCAGATTGTGTCACTATTTGTCAGACTTGTCCAAGAAATTTGTATGCACAGCACCTAATACACACCAGGGACAGGGATGACAAGCACAAATACACTGAGTGATTCAATACATAAGTGAACAAATGAACAAATGAAAACCCCATACAGCCAAGACAATCCTAAGCAAAAAGAACAGAGCTGGAGGCATCACACTACCTGACTTCAAACTATACTACAAGGCTACAGTAACCAAAACAGTATGGTACTGGTACCAAAACAGACATATAAACCAAGTGAGCAGGACAGAGACCTCAGAAATAACACCACACATCTACAACTATCTGATCTTCGACAAACCTTACAAAATAAACAATAAGGAAAGGATCTCCTATTCAGTAAATGGTGCTGGGAAAACTGGCTAGCCATATTCAGAAAACTGAAACTGGACCCCTTCCTTACCCATTATACAAAAATTAACTCAAGATGGATTAAAGGCTTAAATGTAAAACCTAAAACCATAAAAACCCTAGAAGAAAATCTAGGCAATACCATTCAGGAAATAGGCATAGGCACTATACTACAAGGCTACAGTAACCAAAACAGTATGGTACTGGTACCAAAACAGACATATAAACCAAGTGAGCAGGACAGAGACCTCAGAAATAACACCACACATCTACAACTATCTGATCTTCGACAAACCTTACAAAATAAACAATAAGGAAAGGATCTCCTATTCAGTAAATGGTGCTGGGAAAACTGGCTAGCCATATTCAGAAAACTGAAACTGGACCCCTTCCTTACCCATTATACAAAATTAACTCAAGATGGATTAAAGGCTTAAATGTAAAACCTAAAACCATAAAACCCTAGAAGAAAATCTAGGCAATACCATTCAGGAAATAGGCATAGGCAAAGACTTCATGACAAAAACACCAAAAGCAATGGCAACAAAAGCCAAAATTGACAAATGGACAAATGGGGTCTAATTAGACTAAAGACCTCTGCACAACAAAAGAAACTATCATCAGAGTGAACAGGCAACCTACAGAATGGGAGAAAAATTCTGCAATCTACCCATCTGACAATGGTCTAATATCCAGAATTTACAAGGAACTTAAACATATTTACAAGAAAAAAACAACCCCATCAGAAAGTGGGCAAAGGATAAGAACAGACACTTCTCAAAAGAAGACATTTATGTGGCCAAAAAACATATGAAAGAAAGCTCAACATCAACTTATTATCAGACAAATGCAAATCAAAACTGCAGTGAGATAACCATCTCACACCCATCAGAATGGTGATTAATAAAATGTCAGGAAACAAAGATGCTGGCAAGGCTGTGGAGAAATAGGAATGCCTTTACAGTGTTGGTGGGAATGCAAATTAATTCAACCATTGTGGGAGACAGTGTGGCGATTCCTTAAGGATCAAGAACCAGAAATACCATTTGACCCAGCATTTCCATTACTGGGCATATACCCAAAGGAATAAAAGTCATGCAATTATAAAGACACAGGCACATGTATGTTTTGTTTTGTTTTGTTTTGTTTTGTTTTGTTTTGTTTTGTTTTGTTTTTGAGATGGAGTTTTGCTCTTGCTGCAAAGGCGGGAGTGCAGTCACACGATCTCCACTCACTGCAACCACCGCCTCCCAGGTTCAAATGATTATTTAGACTCAGCCTCCCAAGTAGCTGGGATAATAGGCACCCACGCACCCACCACCATGCCTGGCTAATTTTTTGTATTTTTAGTAAAGACGGAGTCTCTTCATGTTGGCCAGGCTGGTCTCAAACTCCTGACTTCAGGTGATCTGCCCACCTCAGTCTCCCAAGTTACTGGGATTACAGGTATGAGCCACTGCATCTGACCTCACATATGTTTATTACAGCACTATTTACAATAGCAAAGACATGGAACCAACCCAAATGCCTATCAATGATAGACTTGCTAAAGATATTGTGGCACATATACACCAGGGAATATTATGCAGCCATAAAAACTAATGAGATTACATCCTTTGCAGGGAGATGGATGAAGAAAGCTGTAAACCATGGTCCTCAGCAAACTAACACAGGAACAGAAAATCAAACACCATATGTTCTCACTCAAAAGTGGGAGTTGAACAATAAGAACACATGGACACAGGGAGGGGAACCTCACACACTGAGGCCTGTCGGGGGGCGGGGGGGCTGGGGGAGGGATAGCATTAGGAGAAATACCTAAAGTAGATGATGGGTTGCTGGGTGCAGTAAACCACCATGGCACGTGTATACCTATTGATTCTTACAGTGAGCTTACATACTAAGGATTATTACTTCTGAACCTCACAGAATTAATGGGATTCTCTCAGAGTGGAAATAGAATGTTAAGTAAAATTTGGTGAAAATAAGAAAAAAGGGATAGTTCCACTCTACCCTAAAAAATAACTGAAACACCAGTTTAACCCAAATATTCTATAAGATGCTGAGTAAATGATGAGTGTGTAAACCCCTCTGTGATGGCCAATGCAGAAGCACACATAATCAGGCTCACATTATCCTCACTCTGTTTAAAAGGGCCTTCTATCCCCACAAGGAGAGAACAGGAACCAGGGCTTGGACTCCAGGGTCAGACATTGGGTGTCTAAGTCCAATTCTGTCATTTTCCAGCTATGGGATATTAGTCAAGATAGTTATCCTCCTAACCCTCGATTCTCTTATTCATATAATGAGGATAATTATAAGGTTACTGTGAGAATTACATAAGATAATTTGTATAAGAGTACTCAGCATGGTGCCAAGTCTACATGCTTAGTCCCAAACTGACAGCTGTTGTTAGGGCCACCTTCGTGAATGAGTGACCTGTGGGGTCACACACAACGCAGAACCTGGTTCTCAGAAGATTTCCTTGCTGGGTTTAATTCTCTGCGGTTACTGTCTCGAAAAATCTTAATAATTTTCTATTTCAGCCTGTGTTTTGTAAGTGGCATTCAGCGGGACAACAGAGTATGCTTTGAGTAGTGAAGATAAGAGCAAGAGGTATGTCCATCATTCCTTGCCACCCATGCCGTAGAGCACTGCAAATCCCCATGAGCACAGAATTCTAGTAGATTTGCATTGCATGGTGGTTCAATGAAACTCAAAGTCAGCACAGCGTAAGAGTGTAGACCTTTGGGGAAGCAGAGATGCTGACAAACCGGAGAGACCATGCTTTGGTTTTGACCAGAACTTGCTTCAAGCACAGAAATGTGTCATTTAAAGAAACACGAAAGACTAAGTAACCCTATCACATCCTTTCCTACCCCTGTTTCTTTCCTGTATTAGACAACAATTTATGCTGAAAATGATGACACAGAAGGAAAGGAAAAGAGAAGGCAGTCATACATAGTTCCTTTACCTTTCAGTCCTTCTTTACTCATCAAGTTGAAGGCAGAAGGTGTTGGCTGAATATGCCCAAACAAAGAACTAAGAGAAAAACAGTTGAGTTAGTTTTGTGTATCATTTCCACTATATGTGGTCAGAATGAAATATATACGTACATAGGAGTTACAAAATATGAATTGTGTAAATATTCTTATACCAACATTGAAAACTGGCATTGCACAATATGAAGATAAATGGAAAAATTCATGCTAATAATTTACAATGTGAATTTTCTTTTATTGAGAAGAACGTTAAATAGCAAATGAAAAACATGACAAGTTGAGAGACAGAGACCACAGAAGAAAGAAAAAAAATTTAATTTTAGTACCTTTAATGGCACTGTGTTTTCCTGTACTTTGATTAAAGGAGCCTGCATTTTCAGTTTTTACTGAGCCCAACAAGAAATGTGCCTGACCCTACTCTTGTTGCTGTTATTATTATTACTTTATTCTGAGAATGAATCTAGGCATTCCTAAATGCCACTGCCTCCAGGAAGGCAGCCCTGATTGCCTGGTCACAATCAATCTCTCTCTCTCTCACTCTCTTGCTTAACCCTGTGTAACTTTTCTTAGATTTCTGTTTTAGCACAAGCCCTCAGCATGATTTGTATATACATCTGTCTCACCAACTAGACTGTGTCCACCTTAGGGTTGGCAATGTGAGTCCCAGAATTCTCAACCTCACTGTCAGCCCATGCCACTAGTTAGTTAATGCTTTTTGAATTGAATCATTGGCATCTCTGTGAACTGCTCATCCAGATGTGAATTTTTCTTCACGGATTCACCAGGATGCTACACTTTGATTGAATCAACCTAATACCCTAGAAGCATCATGACATCACTTTTCTTAAAGTTTTCATCCACATTTTGGAGTTGGTCTTTTGATCTTAGGCAGTCAGGACAAGACACAGGTTTTGTTTGCTGTTTTAAAGGTAGAACTCTTTTACTAGAGGTGGATCTCTTTTTCTGGGGAGAGCAAATAGATTGGCTTCCTCTCCTAATTAAATCTCTGAGCTCTTCTCTTCCTCAGAGCTGAGGCTCCAGTTTGGTGAGTGACTTGTGCGCAACACAGTGCTCTTTCTTTCTCTTTTATTGGAAAAAGAGAAGCCGGTTGCTAAGCATAGACTGTCTGGTCTTGGGGCTAGAGTTCTAAATTGCTTCCTGCTGGAGGGGTCCTTGGAGTCATAAGTGACTGGCAGGTGCCCAGAGCAGATGAGACCTTCTATTGCTCTTGAAGCAAACTCTGGGCTCCTCATCAAGACTTGAGCCCACCTTGATTTAGCCCTTGGCCTCTGGTGCCACTGCCCCATGCCAAGCCAATGCCCCAGTGGTGAACATTTAAGCTTTCTGGGAACACCTTGTTGGTAGACACTGGCTTTGCTCATGCAGACCCCTGTGCTCCGGGTGACCTTAATTTCCTTAATCATCTCCCCCTCTACACAGCCTGTTCACCTCCTTGGTGAATTCCTTCTTTAAGGCTCATCTTAAACATAAAATATGGTTATTTGCTTGGGAACATAGAAGAATCTTTCTCTCAAACCTGTACTAGAGAAAAAGATCCTGTTGAGGTAAATATAAGCAATAAAATCATAAAAACCAAATAGAACTAGAGACAATATAAGTATGTGATCTTGTGATAGGAAAAGTCTTTCTAAATACTTCATCTGAGGCAGAAATCATAAACAAAAATGTCACAGAATTGAACACAGAAAAAAATTAAATTTGCATATTAAAGCATTACATACACAATTAAAAAGCAGATGATAACCCATCATTTGCCTAGATCCATGAATTGATGAATAGCCTCAGTTTTTAAAGTTCTCTAACAACTCATTAACAAAGACATCTCCCACAGAAGAAACATGAAAGATTAATTCATGAAAGAAGATACGCAAGAAATGTTTTAAAGATCATAACAAAAGTCTTTCTCAGAAGCGATTAAAGAAATGCAGTTAAGCTTTTAGTATAAGTCCAGTAAAAAAATTAAATACTATTATCCGGGGTGGATTAGATTATTGCTAATTATTGCCCATTTTACAGGTAAGACAACTGAGACTCAGAAGTTCTACCACTTGCCCAAGGTCACAGGCAGTCCTGAAATTTGTGTAAGGGTCTTCTGACTCCAGAAGGAGTCCTTTTGTGCGACATCTGCATCCAGTTATCCCTTGCTGGTTTGGAGTTTCTCTGCACATCTCATCCATAGCATTTCCTGAGACAATCTAACATGTGCTACTCTTGTAAGTAGGGGACATGGAGCTTGCTAATGATCCTATCTGTACTAATTATGAGGAACCCTGGCTTGGAAAATCTAACTTACCCTCTTCTCAGATCTTGTCAAGTCCCATTATGGGGCACTGCCCAGAATATTTCTCATGAAAGGATAATAATTACTCGTTATTCAAAGGATTCAATTAGGGGCCTTTCATCAAAGGGTCTTACGTACTTGCTGTGCTCCTTCAAAAGTAGCGATCATGTTTACAGAGAGAGTCAGAGATAAAGGGCAGCATTCAATGTTTCATGTGCTCTATCAGGGACGATGCTGTCCACATAGAGAACATCCAAGAAACAAGCCTACCCTTTGAAAGCCACAAATAGAAAAGACCAATTTGGATTCTAATCTTTCCACTACAACACTTTATTTAGGGATATGAGAGCACCAAGAACAGTTTCAACCAAGACTGATTTGATAGCGTCTACAGAGACAACCTATATTCACTGAGAGGGGCAGGTGTGGAGAGCAGAAAGAACAGCAGGTGTGGGGTGAGGAGTCCGGGTTTGCCTGTGGCTGCTGACAAGCTTGGGGAGTTTCAACAAACCTCCTGCAACTCTTTGGTTTGTTTGGTTTTTCTCCTTTCCTTCCTTCTTCTACCCCTCTGATCCTTTGTTAACATGTGTAGGCCTACTGTGTACGTGTGTATACATGCGTGCATGCGCATGCACAATACAGCAGTAAAAATCTCAGTTGATGACAGCTAGAGCAGCCAAGCACTGATTTTAATCATGTGCATAAAAAGCCCAGAAGTGCAAGCTTCCACGGGGGTGAGGTGAGCACTACAGAGTCACACTTGCGTGGTTTCTGTTTTCTTGTCTCTGTCAATACTTTGCCCTGTGCTTGCATTTCCCACCATGCGTTTACTGATGATAAATTCATTGTCATGATGATGATGCAGGTCACAGATATCCCTTCCCACCTTCCCACCAGCAAGAGGCTCTTTGTATGTTTCTAAATATACCGGCATCCCAACCCCAGAATCCCATTTTGATTAAGATGCCGGCCTATTTGGAAACACACAAATAGCCTCTTTTGGTGGGAGGATGGGAAGGGGGTATCTGTGACCTGCAGCATTATCACGATTTTGAAGATCTCTTTTTTGTGTGTCACTTGCAGCACTAATTACTGTGTCTTCCAAAGTGCAAGCAGCAGAAAGATGACATACTCAAGTTGATGAATTTGAGGAGATATTTGGAAAGAAACTTGTTACAATGCTGTGGTCAAGGTTTAAGGAAGCCAAGGAGGGATGTCTCGGTTTTGGGTGCTGGTGATAGTAGGGACCTATTATCCCCCACAGGCCAGAAGGCATGAGGGGAGGAAGTGGATCTAGCACCCAATGAGAGAATTGCTTTAAAGGACCTTTGGCAAGAGCTGGGGGTTTGGGAGTGAGATCAGGAAACTTGGGCACCCCAGCCCCAAAGGAGCCAGGAAAATAAAAGCTCCAACTTGGCTTTCTTGGCAGTTTTAGGGTCTTACTATTGCTCCCTGTCTTCTACTCTCCCCATGACCCCCTCCAAAATACACATCCACAACCCAAAGCCCAAGGGCATGATTGCCCATTGATATAAACCATTGTGAGCAGCTTCCTCTCAGGGCACAGAGCAAGTGGAAAACGGTAGAGCTGTACCTGGTGCTCAGCCCTGTCCTGTTGTAATTCTGGGCTTTGCTCTGCAGTAAGTGGATAGATAAAGTAGAGAAATATGCTGTGTGTGCAGGGTGAAGGAAGAGGATTGTCTGGGGTTTAAAAACATGTTTATGAAGAACAGAGAAGGAAATACAATGTTTAAAGTTGAGAGGAAAAAAATGAGGAAATAAGCATGGAAAATGGACATCTTTTCGCTATTTTGAAATGGAGGCTGATAGTGAACACATCCTGAGACCCGCCACATTTCAGGGGCAGTGCAGCTGCAAGACTCAGGAATAAACTGCTATTCTGGCCTTTTAGAACCATTAACTCAAAAAAAGGAATTAAACAGATTCCAAACAGGATAAGAGAATGGTCTCTGAGAAATGTATGGAAATTCTAAGAAGGACAGATTTAGCCTCACATTTTTTTGGCAGGACATGGGGCCAAGAGTTAGCCACTGCACATGAACTTGGAAATAGATGAAATTGCTTTCAGAGAGTTAAAGCTAAATCTATGCTCAGCGATGTGATTTTCTGTCTATGGCCAGTGAGAGAAACCCAGAGTGAGACTATCAGCCAGTAAAAGCGAGAGATGAAAATACTGTCCATATACCAAGGTTTGTGATGTGTCTGGAAAGTCAATATTTTACACATGTGGTATCATTTTAATCTTCACAACAACGCTGTATATCCAGCTTCATTATTTCTATTTTACATGTGTGGTACCTGAATCTCATAGAGGTTAAATCACTTGCCCAAACTGTCACAGCAGGTGAAGGGTCAGAGAAGTAAGCTAAATGTAGGTTTCTAGATTCAAAGCACTGCTCAGGGAGCTGGAGCTGGAAGGCAGCCGAAATTTTATGAAAAACAACCTAGTGAGAATAATTTTATTATAAAGATGATAGTCCATCCTATTGCTTTGCTTCATCACCTATACAGAATAGCCTGCTCTTGGCAGAGTTTTTATAGCATGTTCCAGAAGACAGAGAATGTGGATCTACGGTGTAATGCATTGATAATGGCTATCAAAAGATATTTCCACCTGGAACCATGGAACATGACTACATTTGCAATAAGAATCTTTGAAAATAGAATTAAGGTAAGGATCTTGAGAAGAAATCATTCTGAATTAGGGGAGTCCCTACATCCAATAACAAGTGTTTTTTTTTTGTTTTGTTTTGTTTTTTTATATACTTTAAGTTCTAGGGTACATGTGCATAACGTGCAGGTTTGTTACATATGTATACTTGTGCCATGTTGGTGCGCTGCACCCATCAACTCGTCAGCACCCATCAATTCATCATTTATATCATGTATAACTCCCAA
>NW_016803288.1:702726-738215 GCF_001698545.2 Rhinopithecus bieti
AAATGTTGAACCAGCCTTGCATCCCAGGGATGAAGCCCACTTGATCATGGTGGATAAGCTTTTTGATGTGCTGCTGAATCCGGTTTGCCAGTATTTTATTGAGGATTTTTGCATCGATGTTCTTCAGGGATATTGGTCTAAAATTCTCTTTTTTTGTTGTGTCTCTGCCAGGCTTTGTGAAGGCAGAAAAAGAGTTGACAGACAAAAAGACGCAGAGGAGACAATGTGAAGATGGAGGCCAGGAACACGGTGCTGCTGAAACCAGAAGAGGAAGGAGGGTTTATCCCTGGAGCTGTTACAGCGAAGATGGCCCTGCTGGCATCATGATTTCAGACTTCTAGCCTCCAGAACTGTGAGAGGAGAGAGTTTTTGCTGCTATAAGCCCCAGAGTTTGCAGTCATTTATTATTGCAGCCCAGTGAAACTAAAACAAGAACTTTTGGGCACTAAATAGATGTTCTTCCCTATGGAAAACGGGGGAAGGATTCACCATCGTATTCCTCAAGCTTATTTCTCTGCTTAGCTCAGATTCCATGCCTTCCACGTGACCCCTGGACTACTGTGACAGAGCCTGACCCCTGGCAGGTGTTCAATAAATACTTATGGAATGACTATATGGCAGCCATTTTTGTCATTAGTAACTCTAAGTATTCGCTTCTGTGTATTTAGTACCGAATGCTTCCTAAGCCCAGTTTGAAGAGTATTACATATAGTTTTCTCCAGACTTGACAAGATCATTGCAAGGAAAGTATTGGTGTTTCTATCCTGCTTCTAAGAAGACCAAAACTTGTAAAGGAAAAATGAGCTGCCGACTTCTGGTTAACAACAGGTGGGACACAAAACAAGTCTGCCTCATTCCAAAGCCTACATTCTAACCTCCACGTGGCAGCAGGTTCCATCTAAACTCTAAAAGAAGTTCCCCTAAGCAGAGAGACCGTTTTATCTTCTTGGGGTATGACGAAGTTGAAAGGTGAATCCTGAAAAGTTTGGATTTCAGCAAGGAAATGTTTTGATAAAAGTCACCTTGATCCACAGGCAATCCTCTGACATTACTCACCCTCTTCTTTTCTATCTATATCCGAAGGACTTCTGCAGTTAGAGCCAAGCTAGCTGGAGTGTGGGCTGTCTCAGCGAGCAGTGGGGCCCAGGCTCCTGGAGATGGGTGAGTACTAGGTAATATTTGGACGGTTGTTCCCTGAGCTTTGAGATTCTTTGACTCCATAAGACCACCTCACATGGCTGATTAAAGGATCAAAGGATAGAATGGATGTAAAAAGGCTTTGACAAGTTCTCAACTATAGGAGAGAATAAATATTAAATAAGTTAGCTTTTAAAAACGGCCCCACATACCGCCTAGAAGAGAGTAAACATTCAATATTTGCTGCGTAATTATCAATTTCTCAAAAGTTCTTTAAGGCAATTTAGTAAAATAAGAATCTATCTTATATTTGAAAACATTTGGACAACATTATAATATTAACTTAGGAAAGTTACATAAATCCTTCGAGCTACATTTGCGAGAATGAAGTGAGATGATGTTTGAAAATTCCTAACACTGCTTCTGACACATAGCAAACTTGCAATAAATGAGACCATTTTCTTATTTTAAGACATGGGCTGTATAATATCTATGAAAGAAAAACTCCAAAAGGCAGGTTTTAAAAAATTTGTGCTTGAAGAATATTCATGGCATAGAAACAATGCTCAAGGTATAATGCTTACTGGAGAAGGTAGAATGCAGACACGTAGATATTCGTGTACATTGTACAAGGCTATTTTGAAAAATATATATTTGAAACTGACATTTAATAATGTAAATGTGTTATGTTCGGGAATGCCTGTGCTTGTAGCTGCATGGTCACATGTATAATCTACAGGCAGACTCTCATATAACAAATATATGTATTTACTACAGATGAGCATTGAATTCAAAAATGTTTATTAATTTCTTCTGTTGTCTGTATCAGAATTCACTTTGAAATTACTTCTGTATGAATAATGTGATGTTTGTAGATACAATTTAATATTTGTGGGGAAAATTTAATTTAATTCTAGGCTATTATTTAGCATTTAAATTGTCATTAGCAAGAATCATCCCTTTTGGAGTGGTTACATGACACTTATAATATTGTTGCTAAAATCTACACCAGAGAATGAGCTAATTAATAAAAAGCTTGGTAGAAATTAATGTTATTGGCAAAGGGAGTAATGTTCAAAATGATTAGATTAGGACATCTACCAAGCTTACATGAAAATTGTAAATCCAGCTGCCTAACGTCATCTATGCAGCATTTGAGGTCCAGGGATGCACTGGTTCTAAAGCTGCAGGCCCTGGAGGGCTGTCATCAAATCCAACCATAAGACTGGTAGACCTGCATCCAGATATCTCTGAGCTCAAGTTTCATGACAAGTATTAGTCTGAGTGCTTTGGGGAGGGGAGTTGGGAAGGGGAGTGTCCTGAGCTAAGGACAAGGTAGTGAGATTGTATTTTTGTGCCTTTGTACAATGACTTGCTGTACAGTTGGCAGAATTTTCTGGAACTCTTGATATATTGTAACAAAACACTTTATAGTGAAGTTGAAGGTAAGGTAATCTATTGACTCCCCTAAGCTCTCAGAGAAGAGCTCTCCCAGCATATACCCACCAAACATATGCCAATTAGCATATATGCCATAAATTCTGGAAACAGAGATGATAATATTTTATCAAGTATTAATGTACTATAAATGAACCATTTACTATGTAGTCATCTATATTTCCAGGCTTCTTAGTGACCCCGTGTGTATGTGTGTGTGTGCGCACACACACACACAATTTTTATATACATGCATAGGAGTTTAAAAGAAAAATATAGACATGTTCGCAGTTCACAGAGATTACCTGTAGATATTTTTATTTTCTTCTTCATCCCTTTAAAAAATACTCTAAATTTCTTTCAATAAATAAATAAAGCAAATGTTTTATAATAAAAATGCAATAAATGCTATGAAAATCTGCAGTCACACTTCACAGTTGCAGATTTGCTCAAAGGAAACAGATGGCTGTTAGCCCTGTAACATTCTGTCTCCTAAAATTAGAGCCAGAGACTCCTGTGTGATCCATTGCACAAAATGGATTCCAGATTTAAAAATGCAAATAGACATAATTGCAAATCATTAACCTAATTGTGACGGTGAGGGTGGATCTAGTCAACACAATCGTTTATTCAATGATATGTATTAAATGCGGACACTGTGCTCAAGCTGTGTACAGGGCAGTTTAGAGAAGAAACGTGTTCCTGCTCTCATGGAACTTTCTGTTGATTTGAACAACCTCAACAGCGATTATGGGTATGTTGCTGGTATTTCTTTCTAGATAAAAGTTCCACAAAGGCAGAGATCCATCTGCCTTATTCACAATTAATTTTCTAGGTTTTTCCACATGTGTGTCATGTAACAGGTGCAAATAAATATTAGTCAAACTGAAATTAAAAGAATTTGCTAAAGAAATTCAAACCAATGGAAATCAGCTCACTGGAATTGTTGAGTGGCTGATGCCAGGCATGTAAGTTCCACAGTAAGAGCAGCATGTGAACTCTGAGCCCCTAAGGCTCATGTTGTCTCCGAAGAGTCAAGTCAGAGTGTGATACATGCCATGACGGAGATATATAGAAAGTACACAACTAGTCAAATGGAGAGAAAGGTAAGAGGACACAAAAGACATCTTTTGAGTTACTTGAGAGCTGGCTTATTAAAAGATAAGAGTTAGTTGGATAAAAAGAGGAGAAAGAACATTCTAAGCAAGGAAAAGCAGCATGTGCAATTGTATTGATAGTTGGTATATTAGTCTGTTCTTAAGGTGCTAATAAAGACATATCCAAGACTGAGTAATTATAAAGAAAAAGAGTTGTAATGGATTCACAGTTCCACATGGCTGGGGAGGCTTCACAATCATGGCAGAAGGCAAAGGAGTAGCAAAGGCATGTCTTACATGGCAGCAGGCAAGAAAGCGTGTGCAGGGTAACTCCCATTTATAAAACCATCAGATCCCATGACACTTATTCACTACCATGAGAACAGTATGGGGGAAACTGCCCCCATGATTCAATTGTCTCCACCTAGCCCCACCCTTGACACTTGGGGATTATTACAATTCAAGTTGAGATTTGGGTGGAAACAGAGCAAAACCGTATCAGTTGGAACAACATGGTGTATTTCAGTAATTGACCTTTTAGCCTGGTTAAATATGTACAGGGTTTGCAATCCATAGTATGGAGGTAGACTTTTGTCATAATGGAGGACATGAGTTGACCATGGAAGATTTATAAACAAGGACTGACTTAACAAGATATATTTCCATTAACCCTTTTGGGAAGCTGTATATAGGATGTCCTCTGGGAAGAGGGGAGAACAAGAATGCGTGGAAGGAACGCTTGTAGGGAGACTGTTGGGACAGTCAGAGCAGGAGATGGTGAGCCAAGGTCTTGAGAAGAAAAGGAGTGCATGGAATTAAGGGCTATTTCTAAAGTCATATTGGCATTATTTGGTGGAATCACTCACTAAGTCAGCAAACATGTGTTGAGTTACAGAATAACTCAAAATATATTAAGTTCAACAGTCATGTCAGGTTATTAAATAAAGTACTTTGGAAAATGTCCACTCAATGTAGTGTTTTTAGAACACTTGTGAAGTGCGTTTTTATCTCAGCATGCTGAATTGTATCTAGTTTAGTTGAATAACAATAACAACAACAATAATTATTTCTTGTAATCTTTATGACCACAAAATTCACTTTATCGTCTCAAAACCCTATGATCAAGAAAGATGTTATAACCATCCCCATTTTAAAATAAAAGAGAAAATGATGTTTGTACAAAGTAAGAAGCTCTAATAATGTCAAATATTTAGTAAATGATGCGGTGTGTGGATAAATGTGTGCGTGTGTGTGCATATGCAGATTTTTTCAACTCTAAGTCTTAGGTTTTTCCACCATGTAAAAAAAAGTTTAAGCTTGTGCCTGTGACATAATTATCACTTAATCTGATCATGATTAGACCTCTAATAGTGACAATGGAGAGTTGAAAGAATGTTATGGAAAATTCACATATATCATAATTTTTGCTTCAATAAATTTTATCTGAAAGAAAGTAATGTTTTTAATTGCAAAGCATGATTTGAGGCAAAGAGGAAGTTATCATTCTTTGACCCAGATTAAACTAACCAGAATTCCCTCTGCTTATGAATTCACTTATTATTAGGTTGACATAATCAGTTATTATTTTAGAATAATAGCAGTGAATCTAAATAGCATAGCTTTAACATAACACAAAGAATTAAAATAAAACAATGATGATCATTTCTTGTTCTTGAAAATACCATTCCTGTTGGCCATGCCTTTAAAAGCAAAATTTTAGGTTCTAGCAGATGGTTAAAAAAGAGAGCACAAGGAGGGAATACCAAGTATAAAATGGCTCAAAGACTTATTGATTTTTCTCTGATTTATATAACAGTGGACAAATTTGAAAATGAAAACATATCCCTGGCATCCTATCTTTGTCCACTGAACACAACTTCAAACTTCATCCATTTATGTCTTCCAAAACTCTTCCCCCACTATTACCACTCTCATTCAGCAGCTGAAAGGATATTTTGAAAAGAATATTAGAGTGTATTTCTCTCCTGATTAATGCCCACCAATGGCCCCCATTTCACCTGGAATTGAATTCAAAGTTTTTGTTCTGTCCCACAAAGCTCACATTATGTTCTCTGCCTACTTCTGAAACTTCTCCAATCTCTAGACTCTTAACTTCTTCTGTGCCTCACCTCTGCCATTCTATTCCAGATTCTTTCTTAAACACTCAACATTCTTTCTAGGCTTTGTACTATGTACACCCAAAGTACCACACTTTTAGTAGCTGGCATAAATAGAACTTTCTACAAACCTGGACATGAGAGGGAAAAGGAGTGACAATGACTGTAACACTATGTTTTTAGATTGTGTTTCTTTACTTGAAGATGTTAATAAACTAACACTATTCTGGCAAACTGGAAGCAACGTTGAAAAAATATGATTGTTTAGGGAGCAATAGTAATTATGCCTTAATAATGACTGAGTGTATTTAAATTGTGATGTCAGCCTCTTCTCTCACAGACTGAAGAAGAAAGCAAGAAGCTGGCTACGGAAATAGTGGGGCACAGGCCATGTGATCCATCCTATAGTTTTCCAGAATGGATAGCAGAGCCCTGGGAGAAATGGAGTCTTAAATTTAGGATGCTGATCAGTCAACCCAAAATACCCAACTAGATATAAGGCCAGTGGCAAACATATGACCTATGAGAAAACCAAAGGGCACTTCCAAGACCCAAGGCTAGGCAATTGTAAATATTTATAGTCATGTGAGGTAAATAGAGCTGAGCACAGATTTTGACAGAAGAAATAAAGAGCGAAATGATATGGACAAAAGACAGGGAAATCCTGGGTAGAAGAGGGCAGTTTCCCAGCAAAGACCCCATTCCCAAGCCTGGAAACCCACAGCCCTAAATGAAAACAAGCATTTCTGTTTTCAAACCCAAGTGTTGCCTTTTGGACCTCCATGCGCCATTATCTGGTACCCATATAAACTCCAAACCCCAGGCTCCATGGGCAGATGAGCAGACAAACAGAGGAGCAGAGGAACAGAAGGGCGGTGCCACAGAGAAAGAGAGACAAGAAGGATTGTCTGAACATTGAGAGGAGTTTGACTGGGGTTGGTTAGAGAGGAGATGGGCTGCAGGACAGCAGAACTCCAGGGGAAGATCATCTTCCCACTCCATTCCCTTTCCAGCTCCCTATCCATCCCACTAAGAGCCACTTCCATCACCCGATAAAACCCCACATTCATCATCCTTCAAGTTAATGTGTGACCTGATTCTCCCTGGATGCCAGACAGGAACCTGGGTACTAAGAGGGCACTGAGCTGGTTAATACTTAAGCTGTTTGTGGGCAGCAGAGCTAAAAGAGCTATGTAGCACACACATTGGGACTTCAGGAATGGTAGGCACCCACACCTAGATGCTGCCATGGGGCCAGAGCTCAAAAGCACTCACCCTGGCTCCTGCATAGCTGCATGCTCTCCCCCTCAAAAGGAGTTTTTGTGTGGGCAGCCAAAGAGAGGAGCCACACACCTCTGTGTCATATCCTGTGAGGGAGTTCAGGGAACTCTCCCGTTTCACTTAGAGCTAACAATAAGCACAGGATTCGAAGGAAGAGGTGGAAGGAACCAAGGGTCAGTGGAAAGCTGCAGAAGAAAAATACTTTGCAATGTATGTAGCAAGCAAGTGGCTATGTCAGGGATACATAAACAACTCTCCTGAATCAACAAGGTAAAGATAAGTAGCTAGCCCAATAGAAAATTAAACATGATGTTCAAAGAAGAAGCAATACAAAAGATCAATAGATGTATGATAAGCTGTTCGAGCCCAGTGAAATGCAAATTAAAGCAACGATAAAATACTACTTTTCAACTACTGATTTGGTAAAAATGGAAAAATTTATAATAGCCATTTTAGGAAGGGGGCTGGGAAACAAAGATTCTTTCAAATTCTGGCTGGAATGTACATTTGCAGAATCCATTGGGAGGGCAAAATGGCATTATTTATGATTCTAGGTATCTATCCTTAAGAAGCATTTTCACTAGGACTTGGAGAATCATGCATACAGATGCTCATTGTTACATTGCTAAGAAGCAAAAATCAGTAAACTAATGTATTTTAATAAGAGAATGGTTAGTCATCCTGGACATTGCAAAGAACACTAAGTGGCCCCCAAAATAATGAGATACATCTATATTATTACATATAATTCTCTGAGACATATTGCTATTTGAACAAAACAGTATGGTTCCAATTGTAAATGTTTATAGTCGAAAATCACAGTTAAAAAAAAAGCCCTATGGGCAAACAACACTATGGTGCATAATGGCTTTTAACATCAGGCTGGAAAGATAAGAGGCTCTACACCTCGCAGGTCACTGTTAATTACCTGTGGAGAGTGGAGGGGCCTGAGGCCAGGAGTTAAGGAGGATCTCATTTGGTGTACAGCGTTTAAATGAAATTCAGACTGACTGAACATGTTGCAACAGACTGGAAAGTTGCATACTTTACAGAAGAAAAGAAGTGAATGAATGTGTTGGAGTGACACGAGCATACATTTCTGTTTCCAGTTCTTAGGAGCATCACGTGAAACTTCTAACAATTACTTGTATTAACATTAAATTGATTTATTTTTTAAAGCATTCATCTAAGGAAATGTGATTATAAAGAGAAATGGAAAAGGACAACAGAACAATCAAACAGCATTTTCATGTAACCTGTGATTATAACTGTAGAGTATGAAGCAACATTTTCCAGAAAATGTTAAAAAGAAAAAAAAAAAAAAAGCCGGCATCTGGCTAATCTAAGCTGCAATAGTTTAGATTAAGCTGCATGTGTAAATTAGATGTAATAAGTAGAGTCTCTTTATCTATATATCCAAAATATCAGTTGCTTAAAATAAATCAGTAGCAGAACTGAGATGCAGGAACCTCAGTGCTTAGACTTGAGTTTACCTAGTTCATATTGACAATGTATAGATGAATAAATAGCACTCCAGAGTGCAAGGTAAGGAACTTTTTGTTGCCGGCAGCAGTAAGTGACTGTGGTTAAGAGGAGCAAAAGCAGAATGAACTGGATAGATAAACATGACTCACAGATGAGTAAGAATAGCTGAGAAACCAAGCTCAGAAACAGGACTTTGGTAGGAATCCAGGTAACTGTGCTATAAAACTGAATATCACTTATTAGATGCTAACTTTATTCTAAGAGGCTCTAAAAATAGAATGTATTCATTGAGTTCTTGTGATATTCCCAGTACTCCCTTTAAGCATAATAAATCCTTTGTTTTCTTTCAACAGAAAGAAACTCTTATCTATAAAATAAACAGTTTGTTAATTTTATAAATAAACAAGCCATCAATGAATAAGACATAGAATTGGGAGCCAAGCCAAGCGGTCAGATTCCGGAGGCCACTCTATTAATCACCATGAAAGTGTGCCTCTATCATGCAATCAGAAAACCCTGTGTAGAATCGTCACTGAGGAAATGGCAGCTCAGTCAGCTACTACAGAGCCTAACCACTCTTGCATCCTCTGCACAGTGAACTGGGTAAAAGGATGCATGTACCCCCTGTGTTCAATCTTCAAAACCTGCATGATTATTCATGCATTCTCTTTCACCACCTGCATACAGGACATCAATGCCCTGGATGAACTTGGAAGTCACACGTTGATGATACTAGGATCTCGAACAGCCTGGGTCCCTGGATGACTGTCTAGAGCACAACCCCTCACCCGTCAATGTCATATCAGCTTAAGGAAGAAGTACATTTCTCCCATGACAAAGCACTGAGATTTAAACATTCATCTACCATAGCAACTAGTATCATCTTAACTAATATATCCAGACATGAAAAATGTAAAAAAGTATAGAAGTGAGACTGGATGTCTGAGGGAATACCCCAGAAGAGGTAATATCTGAAATTTAAAAAGGACTAAACAACTAAAAGTGTACTGAAAGTTTCTCCCAAAGTGAATGGCATTTTAGAAAGAATCTGGGTTGGAAGATAAAGGGCTTTGTGAGTAGGCAAGGACTCAAAACTGCTAGAATTTCCCAAGCTGTCCAGAAGACATGCACTGATAGGAAAGGTCAACACTGGAAGCGTGCGTCATCTTCAATTTCACACTCTCATCCAACTGGGTTAAGTTCAATGTGCTTTCCTGGGCGTCTGCTGTTTGCTCAGGGCCTTGTGTTAAAGCCCATGGGAAAACAAACAAAGAAGTAAAATTCAGTCTTTTTTTTTTTTTTGAGATGGAGTTTCACTCTTGTTGCCCAGGCTGGAGTGCAACGGCACAATCTCTGCTCACTGCAACCTCTGCCTCCCGGGTTCAAGCGATTATCTTGCCTCAGCCTCCCACGTAGTTGGGATTACAGGTTTGCGCCACTATGCACAGCTAAATTTTGTATTTTTTTAGTACAGACAGTATTTCTTCATGTTGGACAGGCTGGTCTTGAACTCTGCCCACATTGGCCTCCCAACAGTCTTTTTTTCTTTCAAGAACTTTCCATCTTAAAGAAGGAAGAATGGACTTGGCCTTGAATGAGGTGGTGGATGGTAATGTTAGTTTCTTTCACGTGTTCTCACCTTTGTTTGGCTTTCTCTCATGAGTTGGAATGTAAGTGATATGAACAACAGCCAGAGGACATTTTGAGTGACTATAAACCAGATATCACTGAGATTTCAGGAGGAGAATCTCCATTCACAGATTATTTCTCTTGTCCTAGTAATTTGTCTGTCAAAAGTGGATTCGATTCATTTATATTGAATGTTACTATGTACTGAATATGTTTACATATATCTTTCTGTGTATGAAACAAGATGTTTCTGAGACTGGCATTACTATAGTCATTTAAAAAGGCAATGTACCGTTCACAGTGAACCTGTTTGCCCAAAACTATCCCAGCAAAAAGAGATGGAGGAGAGATTTGAACCTGGCACTGTACCATATACTCCCAGAGTTATGTCCACTCCCCTGGAGTTTCCATCTTACTCCATACCCCATTTCATTCCCTTGAGATTTTATTTTATTTTTTTTTTAGATGGAGTCTTGCTCTGTTGTCCAGGCTACAGTGCAGTGGTGCCATCTCAGCTCACTGCAACTTCCACCTCCCAGGTTCAAGCGATTCTCCTGCCTCAGCCTCCTGAGTACCTGGGATTACAGGTGCGTGCCACCATGCCTGGCTAATTTTTGTATTTTTAGTAGAGGCGCAGTTTCACCATATTGGCTAGGCTGGTCTCAAACTCCTGACCTCAGGTGATCCACCTGCCTTGGCCTCCCAAAGTGCTGGGATTACAGGCATGAGCCACTGTGCCTGGCCTCTCTTGAGATTTTTCTAGCCTTATTTTCTCTCTGCCAAGTCGCTGTTTCCCTTCAGAGCTTCCCCTTCTTGAGATTGAAATCTCAAGCTGCAACTTACACCTCACTCCACTTCAACAAACCTGGGAGGGAGGGAGGAAGAAAACAGAAAATAGCTCAGCAGATGTTTCCGGATACATTTTTTTTTTCAAGTGCAAGTTGCTAATGTGGAAGTTTATTTTGGGGCCTGCCAGTGTTAGCAGATGTTTGAGAAGACGAATACCTGCTTAGGCAATTATACATAGAAAGTGATAGCAGGTTTGCATAAAGAGGCAGTCTTTAAAAATGGATAATATAATAGACTTTCTCATACAGATTCAGCATGTTTATGCTAGATTAATTCTTGCGGTCTGATTTGGACCCTATATTTATTCTTGAACTTTTATACTAATAAAAATGAGGCCACGCAAAAGGAGAGGTAGAATAGATTGTGCCTACAGATGCCAGTTAGAGAATATAATTAGAGAAACTAATGCATAGAAACTCTGACACTCAGAGGCTGGAGATCCTATTAATTGCTGCTATGTTGTTTTTGGACATAAATATTTACACTCATTTCTCATTAAAATTCTCCTTCTTAAAATATTAAACCCAGACGTCTGATTGCTGGATAATTAACAGCAAAATAACACATCAAGACTTTCAAGAAATTGAAGGTGTACGTTTTCCACTCTGGGTATTCTCATGGTGGGGAAGGTAGATACCCAACAATTCCATTCAGCAAACATTCACTGCATATCTACTTAAGTACTGAGATTCCGAGATAAGTAGGAAACAGCTCCAACTCTTCAGAAACTTAAATCTCCTAAATATCAAATAACAAAGCTGATAGATTCCATAGACCTCACATAAACATTTCCTCCTGAATGAGGAGGAGTTGGAGGAATAAACTTTAGACAAGCTTAAGGCCTGCCTAGACCTACAGGATGAAAGCGTAACCAGGAAATTTTCTTTTGAATGGTAATGGCAGGTTCATAAAAGTGTTCTGATGTGATCTTCTCTGAGATCAGTAAGTATCATGGGAAATGAGGTGCTTTTTTTTGGAGACTTGATTGATGGACAGGAGAGTTTTCCCTTTAGTTGGCAAACATAGTTGAGATGTCTGCTTTGATCACGGTCTATATATATATTTACATCTGACATTCTTTACTGCACTTGTATCATTTATCTGAGTGTGCTCATCATTTTCCAACAAGCAGTATATGCCTGTGTCCTCAATGTGGAAGGTTAGTGTCTGTCAAGGCACTCCACCATTTGGCATCTCTCTGTGTCTTTCATTTCATTTCCAGTGACAATCCCAACCCACACAACAATACCAACCCTCTAAGGGGTCCCTAGATATGCCAAGCGACTTTAAAACCCCATACTTGGCAGATACTCCTCTTCTATATGGAAACCATTTGCCCCCAACTTTTGCTTCAGAGCGATCAACTGTTCATTGTTGAAGACCATGCACTGGTGTCTCCAGATCTTGAAGATCTTCCTGACCCATTCTTTGTCTTTTCAGTGTGCCAGGTACTTAACTTCTATTCTTGTTATTATCCTACAGCATTCATAGTATAATTTGCATGCACATCTCCCCAAATAGCTGTGACTTCCTCAAAGATGGGAGCAAGCACCATATTCATTTCTATAGCTCCTCCCTCAGTGTACAGCTGGCACAGAGTGGGGGCTCACTACAAACCGGTTGTACTGCTTTAGTCAGAGCACTTTCTCATGGGAATAACAGCTTTCAGAATCACTGAAGCACTGAAAAAAGTTTTGATTCACTCGAGTGGGAAGCACTGGGTTGTGCTGATCTCAGGTGTGACTCCATCCTGTGACTCCAATTTCTAGATCTTGACATCATTTGATTCTGGCTCCACTCTTTTCTGAGGACTGGCCTTATTCGCATACAGTTTAAATGGGTTTTTGCTAAGTTGTGGTGGCATGATGTTCTGGGATTGCATTCTTGTATTTTGTGACCTAAAAGAAAAGGAAGAACATGTGATCATATATAAATTCTCAGTGATCATTCCCAGAGGAGATTCTGATTGGTCAGGACTGGGTCTCAAGGCTGACCCCTGAGGGCACTCGCTGGTTACACGGATAAGCTAAGATTGTTGAGGGCAGTTCTGGGAGAGTGATCTGCCCAACTCAACAGCTGTAGGGAACTGTGATTGTCAGCCACAAATAAACCACACAGTGTGGGGCAGGGGGGCAAAGAAAGGAATCTACTGAGTGGGACCAAAAGAAGCAGAAAAGGGGCCTTCGATAGACAAAAACAAGAGTTGTTTGTTACTCTAATTACTTTGGAATTGTGTGTGACATATAGGGAGTGCTTAGTAGACGTTCACTTACGGAATGAATTTGCAAACGCATAGATTGGAATTTTTCTTTCATCCCATCAATGACGTACATATACATAGAAACAGCTCAGCCCTGTGTGTTTTATGATTGTAAGTTCATTCCTTTGTTCAAGACCCAGACTCTCTTCAAGCTCACAGTATACACTAGTCAGCTTCCAACAGAAAATTTTCATTTAAATATATTAAGAGATTCTCAATTCAGTAATCCAGCTGGACTACTTTTAGCCTTCTGCCCACAAGCACAGGCATCAATCTGTTTCCTACAAAGTGTTGTTTGCTGTGATAATCTCACCTCCATCAAATGTTCCTGTCTTTAACTGCTTGTTATTAAAATTGTGTACAGAAAGCACAGGGAAAATAAAGCCATGGGCTGAGAGTATCTGGCAATATCATACAGTAGAAAGGAAATTTGTTTAAGAAATTGAGACTTAGTGTTAGGTCTATCTTTAAGTCTGACTCACCTTGGACATGCCGCTATTTTATCAATAAAGTGACAATTTCATTAGATGATTATGGTCAGCATTAATTCTCTAGATTCTTTTTTTTTTTTTTTTTTTCAGATGGAGTTTTACTCTTGTTGCCCAGGCTGGAGTGCAATGGCACGATCTCGACTCACTGCAACCTCCGCCTCCTGGATTCAAGCGATTCTCCTGTCTCAGCCTCCTGAGTAGCTGGGACTACAGGCATGCGCCACCATACCTGGCTAATTTTCTATTTTTGGTCGACATGGGGTTTCTCCATGTTGGTCAGGCTGGTCTCAAACTCTTGACCTCAAGTGACCTGCCCAACTCAGCCTCCCAAAGTGCTGGGAATACAGGCATAAGCCACCACGCCTGGTCTAGAAGGTTCTTATAACAGGTACATGATTTGGGAAACCACAATTTTATCTAAACCAGCAGAATCCAAAATACGGCATCTTCATTAGTCCTCAAGACTAACCTGGTTACCTAGCCAGCAAACACACAATTTAGCTCAGTGCTTTGGGTTAGACCGAATTATATGACTCCACCGAAATTTCCAACTGTTCCTTTTACTCCGTGTTCGTCAACTATTTTAGGCCACTCCCAAAAGAGCTGATGTATTATTCTCTAAGAACTCTATTTACTTTTTGACTTCTGTAGCTTTGCTTATGCAGTTTCTTACACCAAGAAAGTTTCTCTCCTCCAGGTGTACCTGTTCATATCCTATTCATCCCTCAAGGTCCAGGAAAAGACAACCTGTTCTGCAAAGTGTTCCTATTTTCCAACTTGCCTTCTCTAATCTGGATGCTTTTCTCCCTTTCCCATTGAGCTCTTAACACTCTTTGCTTGTACTTTGGAATAACAGTGAATGCATTCTACCTTGTGTTATTTACGGATTTATCTCCTCTGTCCCTCTGGAATGCAAGTACCTTTCGCTTAGGATAGGATGTTCTGTGTAGTTGAGCATAGATGGGTTTTTCAGGAAGGCGAGTCATGATCAAATTCCAGCCATGCTGCTGCGCCCTTGGGGAATCACTTAATCTCCATGATCATCGTATTCCTTATCAGTAAAACTAATAACCACTGGAATATGGGAAAGGGAAAGTGAGATCATCTAAGTGAAAGTGCTTGACAATCTGCTTCAAACACGGAGCCCTTTTGTTTTCTAACACTTACTTGTAATGAATACTCGTAGGATCTGTTGATGTCTTTCCTCTTTGTCACACTTTGAATAAAATGCAAATTTCTCATTAGGGCTGACAAGGCTGGATGTAATCTGACTCCTGCTTCTCTCTGACCTCACTTTTTTTGTTTTTGGTTTGTTTTTAATACCTTTATTTGGCTGTATTTGCCATACAATAAACTGCACATATTTAAGTGTAAATTTTGTTAGATTTCAGCATATATATACACTTGTGAAACAATCACTATTATGATAATTGAGAATTCGTGCCCTACAAAGTTACCTTGTGCTCATTTGCAGTGTCTTCTTTCAATACCTTCCCTGATATCCCCTTTTTCTATCTTCAGGCAGCTACTAATCTGTTTTTTGTCACTGTGCATTAGTTTGCATTTCCTAAGATTTGCTATAATAACATCATGCAGTATGTGCTCATTATTATCTGGCTTCTTTCACTCAGAATATTTATTTTGAATTTATCCCTACTGTAGAGTGTATCAATAGTTCATCACTGTTTTATTGTTGAGTATTATTCTATTCCATGGATATGCCACAGTTTGTGGATGAACCTTTGAGCTAATTCCAGATTTTAACTATTGCAAATAAAGCTGCTAGGCATATTTATATGCAAGTGTCCATGTAAACATATATATTCATTTTTTAAAAATACATAATAGTGGTATGGCTGGGTCATATGATAGTAGAAGTTTAAGTTTTTAAGAAATTGCCAAACAATTTCCAAAGAGTCTGGGCACTTTACATTCCCTCTAGTAGCGTATGCAAGTCCTATTTGCTCCATATCCTGGTCAACACTTTTGGTCATCAAACCTTTTAATTTTAGAAACTTTGATAGGTGTATAATGGTAAGTCATAATGGTTTTGTTTGCATTTCTATGGGGGTAAATGATGTTGTACATATTTCCATATGCTTATCAGCTATTCAAATGTCTTCTTTAGTAATGATTTTGTTCAATCATTTTTCTATATTTTAATTTGGTTGTTTTCATATCATTGAGTATCATAAGTCCTTTATATATTGAAGATACAAGTTATTTATTAGCTATATGCTTTGCAAATATTTTTCCAGTCTGTGGCTTGTCTTATTCCCTTAACAATGTCTTTTGAATAGTAGAAAATTTTATTTCTGATGAAGTCTTATTTATCAAATTATTAGTTTATGAATTGTACTATTGGCAGTGTATCTCCAAAGAAGTTTTTGCATACCCTAAGGTTACAAAGAATTATACTACCTTTACTTTTACAAATTTTATAGTTATTCATTGCATTTAGGTGCATGATACACGTTGTTTTAATTTTTGTATGGTGCAAGGTATAAATAGAAGAATAATTTTTGTATATGTATATTTTATTTTTCAGTACCATTTGTTGAAAACTTTTCTTTCTCCATTGAATTGCTTTTGCATCCTTGTCAAACATATATGTACAGATCTATTTCTGGCCTCTCTATTCTGTTCTATTTAATTTTTGTCAATCTTTATATTAATTCTACACTAAATTTATCCCTCTAGGTTTGTAATCAGAACTGAGGTCCTAAAATAAAGTATTATTTGTCTTCTTTCTTTTCAAAACTGTTTTGCTCTTTTAGACTGTTTGCTTTTTCATGTAAATTTATTATTATTATTTTTTTTCTTTTTTGAGACGGAGTCTCCCACTGTCGCCCAGGCTGCAGTGCAGTGGTGCGATCTTGGCTCACTACAAGCTCCGCCTCCCAGGTTCACGCCTTTCTCCTGCCTCAGCCTCCTGAGTAGCTGGGACTAGAGGCGTTCGCCACCTCGCCCGGTTAATTTTTTTGTATTTTTTTAGTAGAGACGGGGTTCCACATAAATTTTTAAATAAGCTTTTCAATTCTTAGAGAAAAGTAAAGACTGTTGGGATCTTGTTGGTTTGCGTTTAGTCCATAGAACAATCTGTGAAACATCAACATTTTAAATACATAAAATCTCCTTACATATAAACATGGTATATCTCCACGTTTATTTAGATCTTTATATTTCAGCACTATTGTGTAGTTTTCAGTGTAGATGTCTTTTATATCTTTTGTCAGATTTATATCTAAATATTTTATATTTTCATGCCATTATTAACAGTACTTCCTTTACATTTTAATTTCTATTGTTCTTTGATGGGATACAAAATACAACTGATTTTTGTAGCTTAATAATGTATCCTAAATGTTTTCTAAACTTACTTATTACTTTTAGTAGTTATCATTTTTTTAAAAAAGTGTAAAAGATACATTGGATTTTCCACATAAAGGATCATATCATGTGCAATGTTTTAAAATGACTTCTTTCTTTCCCATGTAAATGATTTATTTATTTTTATCTTCAGTAGCAAGGGCTCAAACCTTTAGTACAATGTTGGATAAAAATAGTAACAATGAGTGAGAGGGTGAGATTCTTCTGATTGTGTGTGGGAAGCATTCAGTCTTTTACCATTAAGTATGATGCTAGCTATGGGTATTTTGTAGATTTTTTAAAATTAGGTTAAGGCCATTCTCTTCTATTCTTATTTTTCTGAGAGTTTTAAAAATGGGTATTGAATTTTGTCTCTTTTTTGGCACATACATGGTAATATAGACTTTTTTTGTGATTTGTTAATATGGTTAATCATATTCACTAATTATAAAATGTAAAACCATATTTGCCTTCCTGGGATAAATCTCCTTTACTAATAATATACTGTCCTTCTTAATATTGCGAGTTTTGATTTCTTCAAAGAGGTTTAGAATTTTTGTCTGCGTTTTAGAAAAAGATTGTTCGGTAGTTTCATTTTCTCATGAAATGCTTATTTGGATTTTATCCATACAATGTGGCTTCAAAGAATGACTTGGAAAGTTTTTTTTTTTTTTCATTGTCTAGAAGAGTTTGTGTCGGATTATTTTTACTTCTTCATTAAGTAATTTGTGAAATTCACTAATAAAATTATCTGGATCTGGACATTTCTTTGTGGAAATGTTTTCACTAAAATTAAGTGCCTAATAGATACAAGGATATTTATGCAGTCTTAGTTTGTCTGAGTTGCTGTAACAAAACACCATTAAATATGGTAGCTCATGAGCAACATACATTTATTTTTTACAGGGCTAGGGACTGGGAAGCCCAAGATCAAGGTGCCACAGATTCGGTGTCTGGTTCGGGCCTCCTTCCTCACAGATGACACCTTCTTGCTGTGTTCTCACATGGTGGAAGGGCAGACTTAACTCTCCAAGGTCTCTTTTATAAGGGTACTAATGCCAATCATGAGTGCTCTCCTCTCAGGATCTAATCACTCTCCAAGGCCCCATCCCCTGATACATCATCTTAGAGGTTGGGATTTTAACATACGAATTTTCAGAAGACATAAACATTCCGTTCATTGTGCCACCTATTTTTGAGTATGCTTCAGTTTGTGTCTTTCAAGGAATATATCCATTTCATCCAGGCTATCATTTTTATACATATAAACTTATCTGAAATATTTCTTTATACTTTTAAAAAAGTTTTATCTTAACTGACAAATAATAATTATCCATCTTTAGTATCTGTCATATCTGTACGAACGTCACCACATTCATAGTAATTTTTAAAATTTTTTTGTTTTCTATTGTATTTATTTTCATTCTAATAATTTTCTAATACTTTATCTTTTAATCTTTATTCATAATTATTATCTTTTCTCTGTTTCTTTTGGGTTTAAGTTGGTTTCCATTCCCTTAAAGTAGAAGCTGAGGTCTTTGATTTGAGACCATTCTTCCAATGAGATACATACATGTCATTCCATAAGTTACCCTTAAATTCTGGTTCAGTGGCATCCTAAATATTTAATTATGAGTTGAGAGGTTTTTGTTTGTTTGCTCTTTTTTAGTACTTTAAAGACACTACCCAATTGTCTTCTTACATGTTTTATTTTCTTTGGGTTATTTGTTTGTTTGTTTGTTTTTGAGACTGAGTTTTGCTCTTGTTGCCCAGGCTGGAGTGCAATGGTGTGATCTCGGCTCCAGAGTTCAAGCGATTCTCCTGCCTCAGCCTCCCAAGTAGCTGGGATTACAGGAAACTGCCACCTTGCCTGGTTAATTTTTATATTGTTAGTAGAGACAGGGTTTTGCCATGTTGGCCAGGCTAGTCTCGAACTCCTGACCTCAGATGATCTACCTGTCTCAGCCTCCCAAAGTGCTGGGATTACAAGCATGAGCCACCACACTTGGCCTTACGTGCATTATTTTCAATGAGGAAACTGTTGTTACCCTTAGCTTTGTTTCTCTATAATATTTTTTCTCTGCTTTTCAGATATTTTGCTTTATGATTAGTGTTAAGAAATTGTATTATTATACATCTTGGCATAGTTTTGTTCATTCTTTCTGTCTTTATGGCTCATTGAGTTTCTGAAACTATAGGTCTATTGTGTTCATGAAAATTGGAAAAAAAATTAGCTATTATTTTTGTCAATGCCCCACACCCCCATTACACACACAACCTCTCCTTCGAGGAATCCAATGTCACATACCTTTGGTCATTATGTTTTCCCACAGCTAGTGACACTCTGTTCATTTTTTCTAATTCTGTTTTTCTTCCTATGATTATTTGATAGTATTTTATTGTCATACTCCTTTTTTAAATGTAATATTTAATTTACTTTTATTCCCATTAATTGTATATTAATCTCAGAAATTATTTTCAAATCTAGGAATTTGGTCGAGTCTTTTATATTCCTCCCATTTCTCTACTTTTCAAACATGTAAGAAAGAGTTGTAACGAAGATTCCCAACTTCTTTTTTGTTAATTCTAACATCTGTGTTAATTCTTGGTCAATTTTTATCTATTGACTTATCTCCACATGATAAGCTATATTTTTCTGCTTCTTTACATGTTTGGTTCATTTTTTTAGGATCTAGACACTGTTATTTTTACTTTGGTAGCTATAGGATACTTGAGCCTTTTGTGGGGAAACAGTTAAGTTACTTAACAGTTTAATTCTTTTAGGTCTTCCTTATATTATGTGTTATTGGGGAACAGAGCAGTAGTCAGTCTAAGGCAGTTATTCCTCACTATGAACATTCAATTCTATTCCCTGTGGATTTTGTGGTGTCCCGGTGTAGCTGGTAAAATCAAGGACTATGACCATGCTGTGTCAGTGCTGGGTACTAGCTCTTCCAGGTGGTTCTTTACTTGGCCTGTAGTAATTTTTTCACTTGTATATTCAAATCAGTACTTAGATGAATACTGGAGAGGAAATCTCTAAATATAACACAAGTTATTTCTCAGTGCATGCCTTTTATCTTCATTTTCCTGCCTTGTCAACTTAATTATTTGGTTTCCTTGGGCTTTCAGCTCCATCTCCTCAACTCACGGAATTCACTGAGATCTGTTTTACTTCCCACTCCCTACCATATGTCTTGAAAACTTTCTCAAGGCATTAAGCAGGGGCAGTCTTAGGGCTTCTCATGTTTATTTTCTGCCTTTCAAATTCATTCTTCTTTTTGCTTGGTATATAAAGTCTTGTAAAAAGTTATTTCATATATCCTGCTTATTTCTTGTTTTAGTAGTTTCAGATGATAACTAATTTCTCTTCATGTATAGACATATTCATTAAGTTTTTCTTTCCTTCTCTTGCACATACCTGGTTTATTCACTTCGCAAGCCCTTTAGACTTGCTTTTATTTTTTTTTTTTTCCTGCCTAAAATACTTTACTCAAGAACTCTGCAAGGTGACTACTTCTTATTATTCAGGTCTTAGTTCTAATGTCAGCTTTTTGAGGACACTTCTTTTGGCGATGTTAATAAAGTAGAACATCCTCACCAAGTTATTTCTGCACCAGTGCCGTGCTTTTTGTTTTCATAGCACTAATTTCCATCAATAATTACTTAGTTGATTTGTATACATATTGTCTCTTGTTAATTATTAAAATGTAAGCTCCTTGAAAGCAACATTCTTGTTTACTTTCCACATTATATTCCAAGAACCTACCATAGTGCTGACACCAAGAAGTTTCAATATTTGCTAAAATATTGCATTTTAATAATTATGTAAAATAGGTTTATAATACGTGTATATGAATGTTTAGACAACTAAAGAGGCTTAGAAAAAAAAAATTATCTCACATATCAAAACAGCCCAAAGTAGAGTGGTTTCAAGATTAGTTAATTCAGTGGCTCTGTAATATCATCAAAAAGGCAGGTTCTTTGCATCTTTCTGCTTTGTCATCTGTACTGCATTGATTGTCATCTTGGCCTGGTCTCCCTTTTGTTCCCAATGGCTGCCATAGTTCCTAGCAGGAAGTAAAAACCACTTTCAGATCATAAGGAAATGCTATTTTCCTCTAGCCCTTTTAAAAGGTGAAGAAAAGTTTGCTAGAATCTTTTTGATGACTTTCCCCACATCTCCTTGGTCAGCCATTGGTAACCATTCCCAAATTAATTGGTGGTAGAGGGAATGGAAATTAGCAAGTTTGGCTTACACCAGTTAAGATTCAGTTTCATCCCAGCCCTCCCTTTCCAAACTGTAGGTTCTGTTGATGGCTCTTTTCCCATCTCTCCCAAGCACTTAGCTGCCTGAAGTTGTCAAGAATAGAGTTCTCTCAGGGAAAACAAAAAAAGCAAAACATGGGAAGTATGTAGTTAGGTAGGCTCCTACAGATTATTTTATTAGAATAAGAATGTGTAATTCAAACATTTAAATAAACTTACTTTGGCTCCTTTAGATAAAGTCTCAACTGCTTTAAATATTTGCTAGAGTGTGAGACAAGCCTTCTGATGTCAGCTGAGTTAAACAAGGTTTTTAGCTTGCATTTCTAGTCTTTCACTTTGTGTAACATCTCCAATTCTCGACCTTCTTTTCTGGTATTTTGCCCACCACTGATGCACATTGTCAACTGAAAATACTGTTTTCACAAACTTCCAACAAGCTGGCAAAGGGATTTCTAAAGTGGAAACATATTTCTTTTTTTCTGTTTAAAAAATAGAAATTTAATCATAGTACATTTCTTGTCATTTTATATCCATTCAAAAATATTTACAGCTGATTCTATTTACAGCGAATCTACAAATCTTACTAAATATTTTGAGTAAAAAGATTATGCTATGCTTAATTCATCTTTTGCACAATTCTTGTACTCACAGTTAATAAAATTATATTATTTCATTCCAGGGATGAATCCTAGAGATCGCCTCATCAACTTTGGTGTTGAAAGTGTGGAAACTGAGTCTGAGGAGATTAATCAATTTCATCAAAGTCAAATGCAGACGTGTGTCGGAGTTGACTCACGTCAATTCATGAGAACCAACTGTGGGCATCTACCCCTCACCCCATTTTCAGTGTTGTCAAATTGTTACCTTGAAATTGGCTATTGTGGGAATATTTACATGATGGAAATTGGCAAAATGCTACCAATCAGGTTTTTTTTTTTTTCTTTCCTGAAGCAAAGAAATGAAAAATGAAGTAATGGTTGTTAAACATTTACCATGGCACCACACAATTAGTAACAAGCAGGGCAAGATACAGAATAGTAGAAGTTAAAGATTTAAGAAGGTTGTTATAGCCATATACCAGTAGAAGTCACTAATATTGATGCTTATTTTTATTGCCATTATTGGTAGGTTGGTGGAAACGTAACTGTGGTTTTCGCCATTAAAAGTAACTTGCCAGGCTGGGTGCGGTGGCTCATGCCTGTAATCCCAACACTTTGGGAGGCCGAGGCGAGAGGATCATGAGGTCAGGAGTTTGAGACCAGCTTGGCCAACATGGTGAAACACCGTCTCTACTAAAAATACAAAAATTAGCCAGGCATGGTGGCACACGCCTGTAATCCCAGCTATTCAGGAGGTTAAGGCAGGAGAATTGCTTGAACACGGGAGGCAGAGGTTGCAGTCAGCTGAGATCACACCACTGCACTCCAGCTTGGGCGACAGAGCAAGACTGCATCAAAAAAATACAACAACAAAAAGTAACTTTCCCATTAAAAGTAATGGCAAAAACCATGACTACTTTTGCACCAACCTAATAACATCTCCTGAGTCACAGTCTAATCTCCTTTCCACTAAATTATGCTGGTTTCTATAACCCATTCATAACTATCCTTCTCCCCCATTTGGTGGATTTATTTGTGTCTAAATAAAATTCTGTTGGACATTGTTTCAGTTAGGTTTTTGGTGGCGGAAAACAGAAAAAATAATGTAGACAGAAAGGAATTTACTGGAATTTATGTACTCACTGACAGAAATCACAGGAAAATAGAGACCAAGACTTGGAGAATGGGCAGAAACCAAAGGGATCTGGCAATAGAAACCAGAATCAAGGTAATGCCTACAAGACAAAGACTGGTCATGACCATTGCTACTGGTGCTACTACCTCATTACTGTGTCTATTGGATGAACCATGGAACATAGTTTCTGCAGCATTAATACTTCTTTGCACTAACAACTCAATATTTAAACTCTGGTGATGGCCGGACGCAGTGCCTCACACCTATAATCCCAGCACTTTGGGAGGTCGAGGCAGGTGGATCACTTGAGGTCAGGAGTTCAAGACCAGCCTGGCCAGCACAGTGAAACCCCATCGCTACTAAAAATATAAAAATTAACTGATTGTGGTGGCACGTGTTTGTAATCCCAGCTACTTGAGAGGCTGAAGTGGGAGAATCGCTTGAACTTGGAGGCAGAAGTTGCCATAAGCTGAGATTGCACCACTATACTCTAGTCTGGGTGACAGAGCAAGACCCCATCTCAAAATACTAAAAAAAAAAAATTCTGGTGGAAATATCCTGATTTGTCAAAATTGAGTCATGCCGTGACTGCCATGTCATAGGAATCTCACTTTGCTTCAGCTTCCATAGTAAGAGGGGGAAATTGTCCCCCATAAGTATAATTCCCAGTGGCAAATTCACCCCGAAATTGGAATAAGATTTGGTTGCCTGATGGCAAAAGTGAAAACAATAAACAAATGTTACCTGTAATTGTCATTGTTAAAGACTGGAGAAAAAAGAAGACACAATGTACTTACTGTATTTATATAATGTGAGGAGAGACAGAGGACATTACAGGCATAGAGCAAGGCAGAGGGTGGCCATAGGTAGCCATGAAACCTTTCAAGATGGCATTGTTTCAGTGAATTTATTGTTGTTTAGGAATGAAATTTTTGTCCTAAAGAGGCATATTCAGAAAGTTGAATTTTTCAAATTAATGTAGAAAAATAAATGGCTCAGCTATACGTTTCATAATGGACTCTCGAATAGTCATTTAAAAAAAAAGAGACTTAGGTATTAACTAGAGACCAGGAAAAAGAAATATTAAAAGTTAGAGCCAAAATGTTCTGGGAAAGACACTTGAAGATAGCCACATACAAATGAGAACAATAGGTATCAATGTTTATTCTTCATGTTAATGTCCACCAGAAAACATCCATTTCAGAGGAACCCCTGAATCACAAGGTAAGCATGACAACTCATTCAGGGAAGAACAACCAGCCCCTGTATCCTCAGCCACCCAGTGCTTGGAAAGTGGGCCCGTGATTGGAATAGCCATGGTGTCAGGGAGGCAGGTTATAGTTTGAGTATACCAGCATGGATTCTTACCACACCTAACCCCAGGTCTCCTGCTGCTGTATGCCCAAACTTTCAGAAGCACAGATGGACTTCAAGCCCTTGATATGGCTCCATCCTTTGAGCACTCTAGCCTGCATCCTGGCAGCTAGGTTGTGTTGGGGTCAGTGGTTGACTTGAAAGCAGTATGTCTTTACTGGGACAGACACCCATCCCTGACATACGTTTGCCTTCCCTATCTTCAATAGCTTTGCCAGCAGCAATTTGCAAGGGTGTAGAGAGTACCTGATTAATAAACACAGATTTCACTTTTAGTTTATTTCTCTCTTATTTCAAAGAGCCCATGAGAAAAACAATCGCCTTCAACTAATAGTTAAAATAACTACTCCTTAAGATTATTTTGAAAATTAGCATATACAAATGACCATAATAATATCTAGCATGTGGGATATTCTTAGTGATGCTTACTCCCCTTCTATTGTTATTAACTATTATGATTATTAGCAATAATGTGATCACTACTATCATTATCATTCCCATGGCATTTCAATGGGACAGAATTTTTACTTTTCTTTGTTTTATATATCATGACCCAATTAAGTTCTGAAGTTTCATTTTTATTAACTTTAAGTGCTCAATAATTCGTTTCCACACAATATAGCAGACCAGACTTGCCCAAACAGAAGAATGGAGGATGGCATTTGAAATATGTGTATTCTTTATGAACATCACGAGGAAGAGGTGCTTTCTAGGATATATTAAATCTACAGTTGGAGTTCACTCATAAGATAATACGGGATGCAAAGGAACAGCATTGATTAAGTGCCAAGTTGGTACCATGTGCTTTGCTGCATGTTAGCTCATTAATGTCCAGAACAACCTCTGACTTCCTATCATTGATTCTAATTTACAGGTGAGGTATTCAACCAAATAGATGTTGAATCACCTGTACAAGGTCATGTATTTTGTATATGACAGGAAGAATATCTCCTCCCAGTTAAATTAATTGAAGCTATTTGCTGTATGTTTTAATCCTAATAAAGGGACCACATACAAGTCTCAGAAAAAGCAAAGCATCTACTCTCTGAACTCAGCTCAAGAGCAGGAGTGTTGAAGGTGACATTCAGATCCTGAGGCACATCAGATTCACTGTCGGCCGTACGTCCCAGTTAGTTGCTTCTCTCACTGTGTCTTTCAGAATAGCCTATTTTGGTCCCAAAGCCATCAGCAAACTTGAAATAACTGAACCATGTAGCAAGAGCTTATAAAAACAATAAAAGAAAGAAAGAAATGCTTGCAGAGACAGGCGGCTTCCTTGTGATTGTACAACTTGTGAAACTCTCAACTCCAAAGGGGAATTCCACAAGGACTCCTCTGTACTTGAGGCTGGTAGGAAAAGAATCAGAGACACAGGTCAGTTTCTCTTTCTGCTCTTGCCTTTATCTTTTATGGTGATTCATCCTGTAATGCGAGTCAAATAAACTCACTATGGGTTTATTTTTACTGTTTATTTTTGGCTTGGTTATGGTAGATCCTTTTCGTTCAAATGCACACATAAATAAAAGACAATTCTAAAATACCCTTTGGAAAATCATGCTCTCATGAAAAAATAAAGTATGAATTTTGGAATCACAAACTTGTGTTCAACTCCTGCTCTGCCACTTACTCTCTGTGTGACCTGAAGCTTATTCCCTAATGTCTTTGAAGCTCAACCCTGGCTTAGGTTAAAAGATATAAAGGGGATTCCATTGGGGTATCATGAGAATTTTTTTAATGGAGCTGCAGATTTTTAGTGTGATATTAAATGAACATCAAGTTCTCCCATTTATTCTCTCTCTTCTCTCAGTTTGACCGTAACTGGGTGGGCCTTATTTTCGAAAAGAGAGTAGACTTGGAGGCAGAAAATATGAGCTCCTGTCCAGCTTCTAACTTTCCCTGACCATGTTCTGTTAGCAGGATGAGATAATAGGATATAAACAAATGCAGAGAAAAAACAGATTTGCTCACCTGAAATCTTGGACCACCTCATCACCTGCTCGTAGCTCAGTTTTCATGAGATTAATGAACCTTAGGCCATCTGCCAAGGTAGCAAGTAGCTACCAACCCCAACACAGACACTAAATGTCCATGTGACCTTGAGCAAGAGGCATGACCTCTCTGAATTTCAGATGCTCATTTCTAAAATGGGATTAAATATAGTATCCATGTCAGAGGGCAGTTACAAGCACAAAGTGAGGCAGCACTGAATAAGCAGCATCTGACAACTTACACTTTACTTACTAGTTATTTTTAATTTATTTTTTAAAGGAAACTTAAATTTGAAATGACTATTTACCTGTTCATTCATGTGTCTGCTCATACCTGTAATCCGAGCACTTTGGGAGGCAGAAGCAGGCAGATCACTTGAGGTCAGGAGTTCAAGACCAGCCTGACCAACATGGTGAAACTCCATCTCTACTAAAAATACAAAATTAGCCTGGTGTGGTAGCACATGCCTGTAATCGCAGATACTTAGGAGGCTGAGGCAAGAGAATCACTTGAACCTGGGAGGCAGAGGTTACAGTGAGCCAAGATGGCACAACTGCACTCCAGCCTGAGCAAAACAGTGAAACTCTGTCTCAAAATAAATAAAAAAGTAAATAAAGCATTTACTTAAGCATTGATTCAGGAAGTATTTCTGGAGCAATGGCTGCATACCAGGCACTGCTGGCAGTTTAGAGAAGTGTCAGACATGGTGACTGTCCTTCAGGAGCTCACAGGGCTAAAGTACAGGGCAGAGGTGCCATCAGATTCAGGATGGTGGCAAGTGCTGAAAATGGAGGTGTATAAAGAGTTTGATGACAGCACCTGACCTCTGGGAGAAAATAAAAAGGAACTTGAGTCTCCAGTTCTCACTGACGTTCCGTTGAAATATTGAGTGATATTTTAGGAACTGTTGAAGATGATCTCACATGTCATGCCTTCTCATGATGGAAAATGTTTCCAATTTATATTTAATTGTGGCTTTGAATAAGCCAAGGTGCCAATAAATGAACAAAATTAATTATAAGCTGTTTTCATTGTGGCTTTGATTTTCTAGATTGTCATTGGTTGAGCAAAATCCTCACTCTGGAAAGGCTATTTCACCTGCTTGGGAACATTTCTCTGGCTACTTCTACCAGAAATATGTGCCAGTTTGCAGTTGAAAGGAGCATTTTTGCAGTCAAAAGATATCATTTTAGAAAGTATGAGAAGGAAGAACAAAATCATTCACACTTCCTTTAGAAAAATCTAAACAAATGGGTAGTGACGCGACCTTAACAGGTGAAATAATTAAGACTGAGTTTTAGAATATTTTAAATCATGCACAAGCATATGCTTCCCTCTCTTCTGCTATATCTGGAACACAATAAGCACTGGTTTGAGAGTCAGGCTGGAGCCTTAGCGTCATCTCTAATTAGCCATGTGCTCTTGAGAGAGTCAAAACCATTCTGAGTCTCTGTCTCCTCATTTGTAAAAAACAGATAACTACAAGACTTAATGTTGAGAAAAACCCCTGTAGTCACTGAATCATAGAAGGCATTTAGTAAATAACATCTATTAATGACGGTGATGACAATGATATGATACATTTTTTTTTAAATCTGAGATGCTTATTTTAAATGAAGTCTGTCAAAAAACCTCCTCGCAGGCTGCACTAGCATGTGATTATAAATTGAGTTAAGATAATGGAAATCTAGAATAGAGATATGAGATAATGGTCCAGGAGGAAACTGGAGAGTGAGCCTGTAATAATTTCATTAGCAAAAGAAGTGCTTGAGCATGTAAATATCCCCAATGGACCTTAGTAAGACTGTGTGAAACTGGGAAAACTCAGAGAACTCTGGGACTCTAAAAGCCACCTTGCATCCTCCTAAAGCTTGTGAAAGGTTCTGTCTGTTCCTTCCTTAGGTGGATGAGTCTTCTGACACTTCAATCAGCCAAGGGGAGCTCATGGAGGGCCTCCCTGAATTAGTGAGAGAATCTGAGACTGTAAGTCTCACCTGGTAACATATGAAAATTTCATAGGTGCCCCAACTACCATACATCCATGTGCAAAATTAGGTGTGGGTCAAAGGGAGTGTATTAGTTCATTTTTACACTGCTGATAAAGACATACTCAAGACTGGGCAATTTACAAAAGAAAGAGGTTTAATTGGACTTACAGTTCCACGTGGCTGTGGAGGCCTCAGAATCATGGTGGAAGGCAAAGAGGAGCAAGTTACATCTTACATGGATGGCAGTAGGCAAAGAGAACTTGTGCAGGGCAACTGCTATTTTTAAAACCATCAGATCTTGTGAGGCCCATTCACTATCATGAGAACAGCACGGGAAAGAACCACCCCCATAATTCAACTATCTCCCATGGAGTCTCTCCCACAACACGTGGGAATTATGGGAGCTACAAGATGAAATTTGGGTGGGAACACAGAGCCAAACCCTATCAGGGAGTATAACACTGTAGGATGACGCCTGCCAGGTTAAACGTGGAGCTGAGTGGGTTTTACAGTACAAAAGCCTGAATTACAGAACATCTTGGGTACGTGGTAAGAAGAAAAGTGTGATGAATAGTTAATTCTGGAAAGCTCAGGAGTTTTGCCTAGCAAGCACATAAAAACTGCAGGAAGGGCTGGGTGCGGTGGCTCACACCTGTAATCCCAGCATTTTGGGAAACAGAGGTGGGCAGATCACGAGGTCAGGAGATCGAGACCATCCTGGTTAACATGGTGAAACCCCGTCTCTACTAAAAATACAAAAAATTAGCCAGGCATGGTGGTGGGCACCTGTAGTCCCAGCCACTTGTGAGGCTGAGGCAGGAGAATGGTGTGAACCCGGGAAGTGGAGCTTGCAGTGAGCCAGGATCACGCCACTGCACTCCAGCCTAGGTGACAGAGTGAAACTCCATCTCAAAACAAAAAACAAAAAAAAAAACCAAAATCATGGCTAACTCCCAGGCCTATTTGATTTATTAATTATCTATTGCTGTGTAACAACTACCCCAAAATGCAACGACTTAAAACAGTATGCATGTATTATATTATAGCTTCTGTGAGACAGGAATCAAGGAATGACTTAGCTGGGATACCTGCTTCATGGTCTCTTATAAGGCTGTAATCCAGGTGCTGGCTGAGGCCTCATCTGAAGGTGCAAGTGGAGAAGGATGAATTTCCAAACTCACTCAGATGATTGCTCACAGCATTTTACTTCCTCATGACCTCTTGGCCAGATGCCAACCTCTGTTGCTATCGACATCACCCTCTTCATAGAGCATTTCACAACATGAAAGCTCAAAATTAGCACATAAGAAAGTAAGAGAGAAAGAGTACCAAAGTCAGCAAAAGAGACTGCTAGCAAGACAGAAGTCAAAAATAATGGAAATTACATTGACTACTTTTGTTAGATTTTACTCATGAGAAACGGGTCATTAGGTCAAGCCCCTGCTCTAGGAAGGGAATATAAAAAAGGTTTGAATATGAGGAAGTGCTGGTCTGTAGGGGCCATTTTAGTAGGCTGCCTGCCTTAGTCCTTTTGGGCTGTTATAACAAAAATACCATAAACTGGGTGCCTTATAAACAGCAAGCATTTATTGACCACAGTTCTAGATGCTGGGAAGTAAAGATTACGATGCTGGCAGATTCGATGTCTGGTGAGGGCTCTCTTCCTGGTTCATAGATGAAGCTTTCTTTCACTCCCAGCATCCTCACATTGAATAAGGGGCTAGCTAGTTCTCCAGGTTTTCTTTTATAAGGGCACTAATCCCCTTCATATGTGAAGAGCCCTCATGCCCTAACCACTTCCCAAAAGATCCCACCTTCTAATGCCATCACTGTAGGGGCTAGCATTTCAACATGTGAGTAGGGGGAAGACAAAAATTCACACCACAGCATCACCTACCACATTTGATATAGGAAATGTCAAGTTGTAAGGATCCTGGTCTCCTCTCTCATCTTCTCATTTATTTTTCTATCTATCTCATTATTTAGATTCTGATACGCTCTTCTGATACTTTTTGCCCCATGCCTACTTCGATGTATTTAAAAAAAAAAAAATTTTTTTTTGGTTCTGAGATCTCTCAGAGAGTGAACACAAATGAACAAATAAACAAACAAAAAACCCAAAAAATGGCCATTGGAATTCCCAGAGTTAGACCTAATTCTAATACAAACTAATTACACTGTATTGTGAACTAAGGAAAAAATACTTTACTTTCTAATTCTCATTTTCTTTAGCTGTGAAATGGAGCTACCGGAAAATATAGTCTAGTGATTATTGTAATGGAATTTGAAGTCAGATATTCTGGATTGGATACTAGATTTCTCATTTCCTAGCATTACTTCATTGTACAAAAATATTTTACATTTTTTGTCTTTTTAAAATTCCATAACTCATGCGAATTAGAATCTGCGTGCAATTTATAGATGAGGAAACTGAAGCTTAGAGAAGTAAAGTTTCCAGAAAAATTCTTGGCATCCAGCACGTGGCATAAATTGTGGCTACTATTAATTTTTAATTTTCTTTTTAATATTCGATTTGCATATGAAATGTATAAAAATACATGCATAGAGTCATCTCATTCAATGATTGTTGAATAAAGAGATGTTTTGTTAGATTCTTATTAGCAATTCAGGTTAGGGGTTAAATGTGGGCTCTAGAGAGAAACTCTCTGGACTCAAATACTGACTTTACTATTTCCCAGCTGTAAACCTGGATGGAATAGATAAGAACATGAACTGTGGAGCCCAGCTTACTGGGTTCAAATCCTGGTTCTATCACTTAGTAGCTGGGTAAGCATGGTAAAATTACATAACCTCTCATTGCCTCTATTTTCTCATCTGTCAAATAAAGAGAATAGAGCCTACCTCTCAGGTTTGTCTAGAATACTAACAAAAATAAAATGTTTTGATACTTAATACAATGACTAAAGCAAAATAATTATCACCAGATGTTAGCTTAATTGCTGATTCCTGTAGTTCTCCAGATAGCCAGCACTTGCATGGAACAATTATGAATCTTATTTGTAGACTTCTGTGATTCAAATGCTTTTATCTCTCCAAAGTTCATGTTGAAATTTAATCCCCAATGCAATAATATTAAGAGGTGCGGCCTTTAGGAGGTGAATGAGTCATGAGGGCTCCAGTTTTATGAATAGGATTAGGTGCCCTTATATAACAAAAGGACTTGAAGAGTGTTTTCCCTTTCTGTCTCTTCTGCCACCTCTGGAGAATGCACCAAGGGAAGGACACAGCAGCCCTGACCAGACATATATTCTGGTGGCACTTTGACCTTTGACTTTACAGCCTCCAGTATTTTGAGTAATAAACCTCTGATCTGTACAAATTACCCAGTCTCAGGTATCTTATAGCATCAAAAGATGAGCTGACACATAGACTAACAGGTCAAGCCTTACTAATTAAGTGATGCTAGATAAGCCATGTTCAATTTCTGTTCCACAGTTTTCTCATCTCTCCCATACTCAGTCAGTTTCTTTAGTGAGAAATAAGAACATATCCAGTTCTGGAGCTGAATTAATAGTTTTATTTAACTGTCTTCCTCCTTTGTCTTCCCTCCCCCATTTCTTTCTTTCTTCTGTGTTTTGAAGTCCTAAGTTGATATATATGACCAATAACAATGTACTCTCCCTGACCCTGGATCAAACCAATACACAGTGGGCCACTTCACTATACGATATACATAAACATACATATGTCTATATATGTGTCTCTTTATATATATATGTATGTATATTAACTAAAGGACTATTTGTTCATGATTTATGTAAATATTTTCAGAGTATTCTTTGATTTGTCACAGCAATGCACACATTTTTCTCAGTTTTCAGATGATAAAGCAAAGAATTAGAGAATGTTATTACCAAGCACAAAGATTCAAGCACAGAAGTGGGGCTAGTCAATGAGCCTCATTTAGAGTTCTCATTCTCCTATATTTTGGGTAGTATATTTCCTATGTTCATCGAAGTCCCTCCTAACATGCCAAACCTAAAAATGCTTGATAAAATATAGTAAGTATTTAAAACGCATGGATGAGTTGATATCAAATAAAAGCAATTGATCTGTGGTGGGCAACAGTGATAAGACAGTGTGCGTCTGGGGGTGGAGTGAGCACTGTGTCTGCATTGACATGACAGGGTGGAGAAGGACCCCACAGATGCCTGGTGACCTAGTGTCTGAATTCGAATGCGCTAAATCTGAAGGGGAGAAATCCTAGGGTTTGGGGGAAAAAAAAAAAGGAGTTAGATCATTGATAAACACACATGAAGCATTCATGAAAACTGATCTACTACTAAGTTAAAAAGCAACAGTCTCCTCAGTTTCAAAGAACAACATACAGCTAACATTTTTTGACCACACAAAATAAGTAACAATATACTAGCAGTTATATGAATCTCAGTATGTGCCAACCACTGTTCTAAGCACTTGTATACACTTACTGAGACCTCATGCCAACTCTATTTTGTAGCTAATGAAACTGAGGCCAAAAATGGAGAAATGTCTTACAATGTCTTCCCAGGGGTATGCAGCTGAGGAGTAGAGAGTTAGGATTCCAATGTCAGCAGTCTCGCTCCAGGCTCCTGCCTCTCATCACTCCAGTTATGGCCACTCAATTGCAGTGACTTTAAACTCCAACATGTAGTAGTTCACGACACACAGACACACACACATGCTTTGAAACGTTAAATATTAAATATTTAACATTTAATATTGAAATGTTAAATATTAAATAAAATGATGTCATAAAATTAGAAAACACTTAGAATTTAAATATAAAATTATTTTTTAGAATTTTCTAAAGCAGTACTCAGAAGGAAGTATGTAGCCCTAAAAGGTTCTATTACAAAGAAGAAATAGGGAATTAACAAAATAAACTTCCAAATTTAGAAGTCATAGTATAACTAAAGAGATGAACAAAGGTAATGAAAAATGTGAAAGTCCAAATGAATGATGAGAAAAATTACCAAAAGAAGTATCAGTACTCTGACAAAAAAATGAAAATTAAGACAATCATTTGGTGAGATTTAAGAAAAAAACGTAATAGCATAATTTAAAACATTAATAATGAAAAGTAAGTATTAAGAAATAATCTGGAACTATATACATGCGTTGGTGACTAAAATTATAAACAGGCTTTGTGAGGATTAGGAAATTTAGAAAAAGATTTACCCTAATAAGTTTGGAAATTTAAGTAACAAATTTTTAATATTGGGATATATGTGTGTATATGTATGAATATACATACAAATATGTGTACAGCTATCTGTGTATATGTAAATAAACTTTCATAACTATCTAAGACAGCAAAAAAACTCAGTGATCTCATTATTTATAAACATTAAGAAATGATAAAATAATAAAAATAACTCTATTGTTTAAAAAAAAATGAATAGTTAACATTTCTGCCAATAAATTGCCAGACCCTAATGGTTTTACATATTCCTAGGTAAATATTAAGAAGCTGCATGCAGTATTATATAAAAATATGCTGTAGCCAAATAAGATTTATTCTAGAAATTCAAGGTTAATTCAACATTAGATAATCTATTATTGTACTTAGTTATGTTAACATATTAAAAGAGAAAATATGGTTATATCAACAGATGCAGATAAAACATTCATGATATAAGCGTGTGATATAAAATTAATAAAATGACCCATTTATAAAGCTAGAATATTAAATATTATTATTAAATGATGAACACTTAAATTACACTTGTCATATTCCCTATTCTATTTATATACGCTTATTCATTTAAACCTCACATCACATAAATTTTCTGAATATGAATGTTATATATAAATAAATAATTTTAAAAGACCAAAAACTTGTGACAGCTATGAACAGAAACTTCTCAAATGAGGAAATACACATATTTGAAAAGATGCTTAGTGTCATAATTCATCAAATACATATAAAGTAGAAAAACAAAGATATATGATTTTGCGTTTACTGGATTGACAAAATTTAAAAGTCTTTCATTATCCCGGGCTGATGAAAATGCAAATCATCAATCATCAGGAAATCTTACCTACTCCGTTATGCAAGTATAAATTTTTATAGGCACATTGGTAAACAACAGGGCAATTGACCTATCCATTAAAACTTGCACTTGCATTACAAGAAACAAGCCAGAAGCTTGACTAGTACGTGTATACCCCAGAGAACATCTGTACCTTGAAACACAACATTCATAGCAATATTAATACTGACACTCACACTGATACTGATATAGATATCGTACTGATATCAATACTAGTGCCTAACATGCTACATAGTGCAGTGTTTCTCAAATCCTAGGTACTATCAGAATCACCCAGAGGGATTATTAAAACACAGTTTGCTGGGCCGCATGCCCAGAGTGACTGATTTCGTAGGTCTTGGCAGGGTCAGAGAATCTGCATTTTTATCAAGCTCTCAGATGATGCTGATGTTTCTGCTCCAGGCACCACACTCTGGGTACTGTAAATACCATAAATGCCTTCTCTGGGACAGTTGCAGTTCTAAGTGCTTTGCACATGTTCACTCTATTAACCCTCATAAGAATTGTATGAATAGTAGATAAACTATTATCTCGCTTGAACATATAGAGAAATAAAGGTATAAGAGGTAAAGCGAGCTGCCCAAGGTTATACAACCAGTTGGGATTGAAACTGGGGACCTCAGGGGTTTGTCCCTGTCTGTGTAATTAACCAAAAACATTTAGGAGTCTCTGGATGGATAGGTGGGGAAACACATTTTGAAAGGAGAAAATGTCAAGTGAAGGCTTGTCAGGGTGAGTCCTTTGGGCACATTCAGGAAGTAGAAGTGAGCCTGGGTAACTCGAATACAGGACACTGGAGGCAGAAATAAAACTTGAAGAGAGTTAGAACAAGGTAGCCAAGTGTATCAACAAAGGATTTTGTTCTCCAGGTCAGAATCTTCAGACTTCATTCTTTTTTTTTTGCGGGGGGGGGGGGGGGGGGGGGGG
>NW_016803288.1:738660-751976 GCF_001698545.2 Rhinopithecus bieti
AGCCAGGATGGTCTCGATCTCCTGACCTCGTGATCCGCCCGTCTCGGCCTCCCAAAGTGCTGGGATTACAGGCTTGAGCCACCGCGCCCGGCCTCAGACTTCATTCTGATGATTACAGGAGCCACAAGAAACCTCAGGCAAGAAGCGATAGGATTTGATTTACACTTTTAAATACAAGGCCTGTGGAAGAGCATGGAGGGAGAGAGGTTGGAAGAGAAGAGAACAGTGTGGAAGGTGTTTGCAACGGTCTTCATGAGAGCTGATAGCAGCTTGGGCCACACAGGAAGGAATAGCACAGAGAGGCTGGAGTAAGAGATATTTAGGCACAGCATGGCAGGATCCAGTGGCTGACTGGGGTAAGGAGAGAGAAATGAGGTTTAGGCTAATTCCCAACTTCCTGATTTAGTCAACTTGATCATGATGATGTCATTCGCTGGAGGGAGGGGTTGGCACTGGGGAAACACGCCTTGTTCAGTGCTGGGTCTGAAGTCCCTGTTGGAAGTCTTGGCAACGTTTCCTCTTAAAAAAAAGAACAGCTTGTGATGGCTTTCAACTCAAGAAGCCCAGAAGACCTGGTTTGCATCCCAGCGCCAACACTTATCGCCTGTGTAGGCCTTGGCGTGGATCCTCTCCATGACTCAGAATGAACCCAACTTCACAATATTGTTCAGAAAAGTGCATGCTGTGATTGGCACACAAGTTCATTTAACATCTCGAGAGTCAGCTCCAAGTGAGATGCTGATGGATACCGACAAAATCCCTGTTCTCGTGGAACTTATAGTCTAGTGGGTACGTAATTATAAAAGCAAAATAGAATATGCCATCCGTAGTCACCCAGTCAGCCTTGAGCCCCAGGTGGAAACAGGGAGTCAGTGTGATAGGATAGGCCGTGGATTGAAATGATCCCCTGTGGAGGCCTCCCACACTGGAAGTTACTATCCTCAAAGGCAGAGGTCAGCCTGATTAATGTCTGCATCCCCAGACCCAACAACAACAGTGTCTGGTACATAACCTGCATTCAATAAATGTTTGTTGAAGATGAAAATGAGTGAGTTCAGCAGTTTTCACTGGTAAAAAGTGCTGAGTCTGGGAAGAGCTCGGTTGCTGGCGGCAGGCACAGTTCACAGGGTCTTATCACATAACTGTGATGGGCTTATGCAGTTTCCATGCTCACTTACAAAATTTCAATGACCTACTTAGCTTTCCAAGTCAAAATAAAGAAGTCATTTTGTAAACTGCAACATGACGTGTTATAGAACATGAAGGTTTCTCTCTAACAGGTTAACAAAATCACCTGCAATATCACCAAAACATCACTACAATTTTGGGAATAATATGATGCCTTGAAACTGAATAATTTATTTGTACATTTGCTGACAATGTGCATCTCTGACATCCTATTATTTTCAATTCTGCATCCTTTTCTGGTGTAATATGGTCTCCATTCTGCCACATTATAACAGAAATCTATTTAATTCCTCACTCTCTGAAATTTCAAGAGAGATTTCCCAAGAATGCCGTTCTTACATCCAGCAGCAACTACATGTTGAAGAGTGGTGATCCAAGAGTGGTGATCCAATTCATTCTTGCAATAAGCCTAAGGTGTAGGTACTCTAATTATCTCTGCTGTACAAATGAGGAAACAGGGTTATGTAAGTGACTGGAAGGGCCTAGGTTGTGAGGATGAAGAACAAGATGGTTGATTTCAATATTTCCTAGGTCGGAAGCATTTCCACCTTCTTGGTCTCATTTGGTATTTCCTGAAACTCTGTGAAATAGTTTCATGCTCATCTGCAGTGATTTTTTTTTTTAAATGACTGAAAGGTTAGGAAATCGTAGAAGAAAGATAGATCTATTATTTATTGAACAACTACTACATATTCTGTACTTTATTTTTAAAATTTATTTCTCACGCTACTCTCAGAAAGGACATAACATTATACCATTTGTTCCTCCAGTTTGAAGGTCAGGAAACAGAAGCTCAAAAATGTTCAGTGACTTCAAGGCACAAGACCACTGAGTGACTGAGATGTGACTTGAACTCTTTGTTAAATGCTGAGCACCATTCTCTTTTGGATTGGAGAGAATGTGCCCCGTGGGTGGAGAACCCAGTCATTTCTTGTGTTATTCTAAATTGTGCTACTGGACCAAGTCAGTCCATTGAGAAATGCATTCCGGGACAGCATGATCATGGCGCTTAAAGAATTACATTTGTCCATATATTCTTTTGTTCAAAAAGTGACACATTTTATTTATTGTTGAGCTGGTGGAAAATATTGTTCATTTAATCAGGATCCCTGTCATTACAGCACACGAGATAATTTTTTTTTTAGGCTTCACTACCTGGAAAGAGAAATTCATGACTTCTAATCAGCTGATTCATGGGTTTATATGAGATGATCTCTGGGATTCTTCTCACTTAATGTCTTTCTCTTCTTTGGCCACTGATAAATTTAGAAAAGAATTTGCAGCATATCTTTAGCAAGTGTACAGAATTACAACACTAGCAACCATCCAGTCCCCTTTTGGGAATGAGCCATTTTAGGGCAGGAACCAATAGCTCAGGCTACTTTCCTGTCCTACTTTTTTTCCCTTTGTCTCAATTTTCTCAATAACATGTTCTTATATATCATATGCTATCTTAATATCATTTTGGCATTTTGTTGGGTTAAATACATAAACATTGGTATTCATTAATGTGTATTAATATGTTAAAATATTGTTATGTATTATATGATTAAGTATTATATGTAATATTATTATGTATTAAATATGTAAGCAATAAAAAACATTTCCCATGTGTAATATTGCGATACATATATTGGTTTTCATCTATGGTTCCTGGCTCATACCTCCCAAAGCCCTTATTACAGTCTTTTGTTCAAATGTTAGGGTGCTTTAGGCTTCAGAAGCAGGTCTCAGAAAACACAAGCAGATCTGACCTTTGCCCGCCCTCCTTTCACCAGTCCAAGGGAAGACTCTAATCTTTTCCCACCTTTCTGACTATGAATCATATGACCTTCACTTCAGAAGCAGCCCTGTCCCATACCCTAGAGAAAGGATAACTGCACAGACAGGCCAAGATAAATCTGAACAGACATGTCAGGCAGGGTTTCCCCACTCGGTCTAGTATACGCTTTTATTCCAATCACCTTTCTACACAGTTATCAATTGTTCCTGTCCAATGATGTTTCCATAAAAGAGAAGAAGAGCTTCTGGATAGCTGAACACATGTGGGTAGAGGTTCCTGGAGGGTGGTGCTCCCAGGGAGGGCATGGAAGCTCCATACTTCACTCCCTATGCCTCGTCCTATGCATCTCTTCATCTGTACCCTTTGCAATATCCTTTATAATAATCTGGCAATTGTGTTTCCCTGAGTTCTGTGAATCACCCCAGAAAACTAATTGAATGCAAAGAAGGAGTTGTGGGGAACCAAAGTTAAAAAGCCAATCAGTAGGTAGTGCTGGAGTTGAATTGGAGGACACCCAGCTGTTATTACCAGGTAGATAGTGTTGAAGTTTAACTGGAGGACAACCAGTTGGTATCTGCTGCAGAATTAATTGTTAGGGAGAAATCACCACATATTTGGGGGTCACAGAAGTCTACTGCTGATTGCTGTTGAGTGAGAAAATTGAAAAAAGGCACATTCTATTTGTGCTGAATATTTTCACAGACCATGAAACAAGCCATCTTCAGAAGCCAATCTACGTTTGGGGGTGATATTTTCTAGGAAGTCATCCAGAGACATAAACTGTACAACAATGATGATAACAATAAAAATAATGAATAATTAATAAGTGATGACATATTGTGTGTTTACAATGTGCTCATTGTGCTAAATTCTTCCCCTTGTATTTAATCTCCATAATAAACTTAGAAGTAAATATAACCAGCCCTTTTGACAGATGAAGAAGTTGAATGTTAGCAAGATCAGAGCTCGTCCAAGGCCACCGCCTGGCAAGGGGTGAAGCTAGGGTCCATCCCAGGTCTCTCTGCCTCCAGACCCCACCTTTTTCTCCACTAGGTCCCGAAAGGAGCTGAGCAGTAGAGTAAGGTGGGGAGGAGGGAAAGTGAAGTAGACAGTGAATGGCCACAGGAAAAATTTCGTTCAGGTCTCTGGTTTCAATTCTGTTGTTTTCAGCCCCTTGAGATGGATGATGTGGCCTGGTAATATGTATTGTATTTGCTACTCTGCAGAATTGTTAATTCAAAAAGGTGGGAGATTTATAAGTTTTGCACAGTCCTGTTTCATAGCTGCAATGTGGAGCTTCCCCAGGGAGGTAGTTTGAGAGCACTGACTTTTCTGTGGGGTCAGCACACTTTTGACTGAATTGGCCCCACAGAAGAATGAATAAGGCATGGCTGAAATGGCATGAAAAGCAATTGTCACCAGCACCCAGGAGAGAAGGGAATAGTTGGTGACAGGCTGGAATGCAGCTCGTACTGAGATTCCCAGGTCAGGCGAGCGAATCCACTGTCTGCTCTGCCAGGTGGGGGTGATTCACCTCCCCTTTGTCTATTTAACTTGTAGTTTATATTTAAAACAACATACACCCATTATAAAGAAATTAAAATACACAGAGAAGCAAAAAAAATTAAAATTTGTCTTATCCTCCCAGACGATTACTGTGTGAGATCATATCCTTCCAAATCTTTTTCTATGTAAATACAATTACAAGATTTAAAAAAAAAAAAAAAAAAAAATTCTACTGCATCTGCTATTTTAAGAGCAGCTACTTTTCTTTAAAAATATATTGTGAGCATTTGCTCATGCCCATAAATTTTCCACTACAGCAGAGGTTAGAGATTCATGGCTCACAGTTACTTTTCTGTTTTTTGCATAGTATCTTGACAGACTAAGTAACTTACTCTGGACAACATGTGGCAGACTTGGTATCAATTTTAAAAGCTTATCATTTACTGTTTTATCATAGTCCTAGCTCACAATTGGGTGTAACCGCTTGGCTGCCGTAGGTGCCTGTGTGAGGCTCCGGCCCTACTAAGTGATGAGAAACCTTTGAAAACTGTGTGAGTTTCCTGTTGCTGCTGTAACAAATGACCACACACTTCATGGCTTAAATCAAAACGTATTTATTCTCTTACAGTCCCGTGGGTCAGAAATCTGACATCGTTCTTACAGAGCTAAAATCAAGGTGTCAGGGGGGCTGCATTCCTTTCAGAAGCTCTAGGGAAGAAGCTGTCTCCTTGCCTTCTCCAGCTTCTAGAGGCCGTCTGTATTAATGGACTCAACGCCCCTTCCCCTTCCTCAAGGTCAGCAAAATAGCATTTGTCTGACTTTCTTCCACCATAACCTCTTACTGTGATCACACCCAGGAACGTTCTCCATGTTTAGAGATGTATGCAATTAGATTGGGCCCTCCTGTATGATCCAGGATAATTTCTCTATTTCAAGGTTTTTAACCTTAATCAAATATTCAAAGTTACAGGTTCTGGAGATTAGGACAGGGACATCTTTGGAGCCATTATTTTCCCTGCCAAAGATGGTATACCATCGTATCACTCCAGGTCTGTCATTTACTTAACTTGTCTCCTGTTAACATACATTTGGGGTGCTGCCAACATTTTTGCTTTATAAACAATCCTTCAGTAAAAACTGATATAACTAAATTTTTCCTTAGCTTTGACTGTTTCATTAAAGTAAATTACTAAAAGCAAGATTTCTTGATTAAAGTGTATGCCCATTTTTAAAGTATTTCTACATTCACATTCAGGGCTCAATACATATTTCTTAGGTACCTACTTTGTGCCAGGCATTGTTCTGAGTAGCAAGAATTTATTAGTGAACAAAACAGAAAAAAAAATAGTCCTTCTCAAGAGTTTCAGATTATGTAGTACCTTTGTGGTTAATTGTCTTTTAGCAATAGTTCAACTACTTTTGGTGCTAATTTTACAATTGCCTTTATTCAATCCTTTCTTTCTTTCTTTCTTTCTTTCTTTCTTTCTTTCTTTCCCTTCTTTCCCTTCCTTCCTTCCTTCACTTCTTTCATCAGTCTTTAAAAAATATATATATTTATAATATAGATATAATTAGAATACATATGTATTCTAATATATCAAAAGCAATCAACTAAGCTGGAATATAAAGGAAAATACATATGTTTACACTGCGAAAACCCAAGGCTCAAGATGCATTTCTACCACGCAGTAGCACTGTGAACGTGGAAATGACCCCCGGTCTTTATCAACCTATGTGATGAAAATAGAGTGCATTCTATGTGTTAAGCAACTTTTCAATCACTTTACATATATTATTTCAGTTAGTTCTCACAAAAACTCATGAGTTAAATGTCCTTAAGAATGCCATTTTATAAATTAGGAGATGAAGACACAGAAAGGTGGAGTAAACTGTCTAAGGTCACACAGCTAAGGAGTATTAGAGTCTGGATTTCAGCAAGGCAGTCTGACCTCATAGCCTACACTCATAACCTTCTTAATCTTTGCCATGGGTTAAAATTTTTTCCCCACTTTGAGGTTCTAACCTCCAATACTTCAGGATGTGGTTTTATTTGGAAATAGGGTCATTGCAGATGTAATTAATTAAGAGAGAGTCATGCTGAAGTAGAGTGGGCCCCTCGTCCAAAATAACCAGTGTTGTAAAAAGGGAAAATGTGGACGCCTGCAATGAGAACATCATGTGAAGATGAAGGAGGGAGTGGGATGACGCTTCTACAAGCCAAGGGATGCCAAGAACCACCGGCAGCTAAAAAGAGACAAGGAAGGATTCTCCACTGCAAATTTCAGAGAGAGCTTGGTCTTCCCAACATCTTGCTTTCAGAGCTTTAACCTTCAGAATTGTGAGAAAATACGTTTCTACTGTTTTGAGCCACCCAGTCTCCATTGTGGACCCAGATCTCCATTGTGGAGATCAACTGATTTACTTTTATCTTATAGATGACATGAATCATATAACCAACCCTGTCTTACTTTTCTTTGGTTCTGAGGAAGCTCAGAGCAAGGTAAAACTGTAGGGCTTTAGGGGTGCACTCTACTACCTCAATGTCTCTACCTAGACCCTAGCATTCCAGTTGTATTTTACCTTTATTCCAATGTCCTTATTTATAGAAATCTTGTATCACATGCAGGTTTTTAAAAAACTTACTTTTAATTTTAAAATTAGCTTTAAATTTTAACTTTTTAAATATTAACTTTTTTAATTACTTTTGGTGGGAAAAAACTGCAATTACTTTTGCACTAACCCAATATAAAGCACACAAGTTGAGAACAATTTCTAGAAGGCAGAAGAACTTGCCTAGAAGCAGGAGTTATTTCTAGTAGGTGCTGGGCTAGCACCTAACCAGGCTGTACACTCAGTGCAGTAGGATCTCTTCACCATGGTGCCTTGAGACAGTGAGGGTCAGGGAGGTGGGTCCATACACCGTTTTCATTCCTTTTCCCACCTTCTCTGCCTCTCACAACTATCACAGATGAAAGACCCCACCTCATGACAACCCAATCTTGACTCTGCTTCTGAAACCAACCTTGACTGAGGCAGCATAAAGAACACCAATAGTAGGTCAGGTGTGGTGGCTCAAGCCTCTAATCCCAGCACTTTGGGAGGCCGAGGCAGGTGGATCATCTGAGGTCAGAAGTTCAAGACCAGCCTGACCAACATGATGAAACCCCGTCTCTACTAAATACAAAAAATTAGCTGGGCATGGTGGTGCATGCCTGTAATCCCAGCTACACGGGAAGCTGAGGCAGGAGAATTGCTTTAACCTAGGAGGCAGAGGTTGCGATGAGCCAAGATTGCGCCATTGCACTCCACCATGGGCAACAAGAGTGAAACTCCATTTCAAAAAAAAAAAAAAAAGAAAGAAAAAAATGAAAAAAATGAACACCAATAGTACAGATTACCCATCTTTAAAAAAAAAAAAAGAAAAAAAACTTGTGTTTCAGTTTCAGCACTACATGTGAAGGTTTGTTACATAGGTACATTCATGTAACAAGGATTTGTTGTACAGATTATTTCATCACCCAGGAATTAAGCCCAGTACCCAATGATTCTCTTCTCTGCTCCTCTCCCTTCTCTGACACCCTCCACCTTCAAGTAGACTCCAGTGTCTGTTGTTCCCTTGTTTGTATTCATGAGTTCTTATCATTTAGCTCTCACTTATAAGTGAGAACATTCAGTATTTGGTTTTCTGTTCCTGCATTAGTTTGCTAATGATAACAGCCTCCAGCTCCATGCATGTTTTGGGAAAAAAAAACATTATCTTTTTCTTTTTTATGGCTGCATAGCATTCCATGGTGTATCTGTACACATTTTCTTTATCCAATCTGTCATTCACGTTGATTATATGTCTTCACTATTGTGAATAGTGCTGCAATGAACATTCACGTGCGCGTGTCTTTATGGTAGAATAATTTACATTCCTCTGGGGGCATGTGCAGTAATGGGATTGCTAGGTCAAATGGTGGCTCTGCTTTTAGCTCTTTGAAGAGTTGTCATACTGCTTTCCACAATGGTTGACCAAATTTTCCCACCAACAGTGTATATGTTCCTTTTCTCTGCAACTTTGCCACCATCTGTTATTTTTTGACTTTTTAATAATACCCATTTGTGGATATTTGAATTTATCTTCTTCCATAAACCAGGATCCAGTCACTCTATCCATGATGCTTTTTTACACAACCTAGCACCTATAAGAAGCTCACTGACCAGTAAAGCTGCTGAAGTGGTGAGAAAAAAAAATGCAGGAATCGAAAGACTATATATAGTCTTTGATCGTATTTCTCCTACTAGCTGGGTGCTCTTGGTCAAATCACTTAGCCACCTGGGACATGCTTGGTTCTTCATCTGTGAGATGGGAATTTCTACCCCACAGGAAGGTTGTGCGGAAGAGAGATGCAGTGTCTCCTCACACAATTTTGGTGCACAGTAAATGTTAGCCCTTTTCTAATACTCTTGCTTCTATTTTCCAGCTAATTGCCTCAGCCTCTGCTGCTGCTGTGAACCCACCAGGAAGAGCTCTCATGTCCAAGAGCTCTGATGTCCATGATGAATTAGGGTTCAGCTTTCCTCTCTCTTCTATTGCTTTACTCCACAAAGGCATAAATGTCAGCGCCACGGGAACAAGAAGACAATGGCTGCCCTTGGGTAGGAGAGAGCAGACCAGGAGGGAAAGATGGTTCTTCCAATCTCAAATCAGCTGTCATCATCCCAGCTTGTCTCCTTTGACAAAAGCAACTTGGGGAGTTCTGGATGCTCAAGCCATCAGCCTGTCCAGGTTAACATGTTCATCTCTTCCCACTTGCTCTGTCTTTGTTATTGTTAGGACAGGATGTGTGAAAATCTGAACAACCCCAGTGACCAGGGCTCAGCAGTTTATCAAACAAAAGCTGACACATTTCATCTGAACAATTGTATTTCTCCCTAAAGCACCATAACACAAAAAAGCTCAGATTGGTAGTGTGATCTATACTGCGATGGATCTTCAGGCTTTGCTGTTAGAGAGAGGACGCTGGTACTTGGAGACAGCAATGGGACAAGAGAGAGGAAACAAGTAGCTACCATTCCCTGAGGACCTGTGTGTGTCAGGCACTGGGCCGGGTAACCTGTGTTCTCCATCCTTACTGTAATCCTTATATTGGATGTGATGACCTTCATTGCATAGGTGAAGACTGATTCTCTGAGAATAGGCATTCATTCCATCTCTCCCTTTAGAAAGTACAAAATGAGGTTTAATTCCTGGTACATCACTTTCCTCTACATGAAATTCTCCCAGCCTGCAGATAAAAAGCTTAGGTTCTCATCCTATCTCTCCTACATAAGAGCTGGGTGAGCCTGAGCAAGTCTTACAGGTTTTCTCTGAGCTTCATTCTCTCATCTCTAAAATTGAAATACTTGTTTTAGCCCTTGACTACTTCTGGGGTCACTGTGTCACTCTGTTAAGATAATCCATCACCAAACCCTTGTGTGCCAGGGATCCACAAGACCACACCTGTATTTGGAGTTTCATGAGGACTTGTGGGACTCTGTATGTATAGTTGTACTCACAACTACAATTTATTATAGTGATATAACAAGGATACATGGGCAGAGCATACAGGAAATACACATACGACAAGTGTGTAGGAATCCATGTCAGGCTTCCTTATGATCTCTATTTCCTATGAAGGATTATTCAGAGCACACCTTCCCCTAGCAGTGAAAACACAGATACCTGTGTACAATGTATCTGCCCAGAGAAATCTATCTGTGGGTCAGTGCCCAGCATGTTTATTGAGTGCTGGTCACATGATGCCTTTGCCTAGCGCAGACCAAATGCCACACTCCCCAGAAGGAAAGCAGCATAAACCATACAATTTGCACAAACCATCTAGTCACAATGAGCCACATTTAGTTAGGGGAAGTTTATATCCATGTAAGGAACTGCATACCAGCCAAGTTCCCAGAGACAATCCAAAGGTCAGCGTGGCAAGAAGGCCTTTCTAAGGGGAGCAGTCTCTGCTCTGCTCCATTAACTCTTTTCTGCTTACCAGGGTTCCAGTGAGAGCGAAAAGATGCTTATGGGCTGGTACCACAGGACAAGAGGCCATGGATCATCCAGAGTGTGGACTGAAAAACTGGGCAGTGAAATACTGCATGGCCTGGCAGGTCGCAGACCCATCTTAACTGGTCCAGTTTAACTCATGTTGTCTGGAAGTACAGTTTTCAAAACTGAGTTCTGATTCCACATGTGTGTTATCCAAAAGAGAATTTCCATGTCTGGTGTTTAGGCAGAAATATTGTTTTTAAGGGGAAAACAGACTTCAAAATGAAGGCATTATTGAAAAATAGATTCACGTGATTATATGCTTTGTCTTTGGTTGTGCGTGTTTAACTCTAACGTTATACTCAAATTACCACAACTGAATTTTAATATTGTGAACAGTCCAACAAAGAGGTTATTAATTAGTATTTCTAGCCGTCTACAGCCCATTAAATCTGCTACTTGTTAAAGGCAGTATAGTTTCAAGTTCAAATGACTTAAAAGAATGAGCAGAATTCATTTTCAGTTCATTAACACAGTTGTCAGCCTTCCTGGGCAGGTAGCAGTAGCGTAAGTTTTACCGCCCACAGATGGAGCTGCCGAGGACAGGGACATCCCCTTCCTGGGTCTCTGTGCCTTCTTCATTCTTGTCACATTTCTCAGCAATGTGTTCTCTAATTCTCTGATCTTTTGACATTGGCATTCGCTGGAAACAGGACATTCATCAAAATATGTATGCTGAAATTTTATTTAAGCAGAAATAAGGGCACTCATAAGTTCAGGTATCTGTGTAAGCGTTTTCATTAGAAATGTGCAGAATCTCCAGCCGGGCCTCTACATGGAAGCAAGTTACTCCCACGGGGAGCCAGGGCAGGCAGGCACCAGCTCTGGCTCCTTCCTCCTCCCTGTGCTGGTGCAGCTCTGCACCTTTGCACCTGGATGCAGCTGGGGGAGAGTTGATCCAAAAACACATTCCATTTCCTCAGAAGCATTTCTGCTTTACACTTCTCTGCCAGCTCAGTATGTTTTGTGAGCATCAAATAAAATTAAATATATAGAGTATATATGTGTACATGTATAAATGTGTATGTATACGTATGTGTATATACACAGATATATATATATATATATGTATGTATATACACACACATGTAGAGAGAGACAGAGAGACAGAGACAGAGACAGAGACAATTGAATGGTGAGCCCCATCTGAAATATAAGTCCTCATCCTCACCTCCAGAACCTCTGACTATGACCTTATTTGGGAAAGGGCCTTTGTAAATGTAATTGGGAGATTGGGGGATTAGGGATCTCAAGATGAGATTATCCTGAATTATCCAGTTTTTTCCTAAATTGAACATCAAATGTCCTTACAAGAGAAAGGCAGAAGAGATCTGAGACAGTGAGGAGAAGGCCGTGTGAAAACGAAGACAGAGGGTGGAGAGATGTGGCCACACACCAGGGAATTCAGGAACCACCATAAGCAAGAAGAGGCAAGAAGGGATTCTCTCATTGAGCCTTCAGATTCCTGGCCTCCAGAACTGTGCGACAGAAAACTCCCACTGTTTTAAGTGACCACGTTTACAGTAATTTGCCATGGCAGCTCTAAGAAACAAATTACTATACACACACACAAACACACAGAGTCACACATGCACACACATGCATACATGCATATATATATATACACACACACATTTTATATTTACATACATATTTACATATAGAATTGTATACCCATGCCCAACACAGGCCTGGCACACACTTTGTATTCAATAAGCCTCATTCCCTTCTCTTCTCCCTGTCCTGACCTGCCTCAGTTCCCGTAAGTGAAGGTGGCTCTGGAAAATCAGCACCCCATTGTACCAAGCGCTCCTCATCTGATTTCAATGTTTGCACCGAAGAACTTCCCTAGCACTTTGGGAGGCCGAGGTGGGCGGATCACCTGAGGTCAGGTATTCAAGAACAGCCTGACCAATATGGCGAAACCCCATCTCTACTAAAAATACGAAAATTAGCCAGGCATGGTGGGGGGTGCCTGTAGTCCCAGCTGTCAGGAGACTGAGACAGGAGAATTGCTTTAACCCGGGCAGTGGAGGTTGCGGTGAGCCAAGATCTTGCCATTGCACTCCAGCCTGGATGACAAAGCAAGACTCCGTCTCAAAAAAAAAAAAAAAAAAAAAAAAGTTTCTTCTTCCTGACTCAATCCTGTCACCCTCTGAACCAAGATGTGCAGAGCACCTCTGTATTCAGCAACCTCTGGGCTGAATACAACTTGCAGAGGCCTCAGAGAGCCTTCATCAGTGGCCCAATGTGGTCCAGAAAAAAGGACCCGCTTGAGGAAACATATAAGTCCTCATAAAATCTACTGCTTCAGTTACCTGGAATAGATGTTCTTCAGGCCGCTCCATACACCACAGTGCTATAAGTACACATGCACTTAAATAGCCTTTGCCACACGTCAGACTCTGCAGTGAGCTTTTATTATACAGTAACTTATTTCATGCTTACATTATTTCTTCATATGAACTACTATTATTATCTCACCCTATGAGGAAGAAACTGAGGCACAAAGAGATCATAGAGCTTTTGTGTGCAGAGGTGCTGGAGGTGCAAACACGGCAATGGGCCTCCTCAATCTGTACTTTCCAACACTGCCTGAGACTGTGAATAAAAGAGAATCCTGGGTATATTTCAGCCCTTCCTCACACCTAAGCATATCCTAGCGATGTAGTTTCTGTTGTTGTTATTTTTTCTTCTCTTAATCATACAGGATTTGCTCACTTGGAAACTGGTTTAAAACAACAGGTTTTTTTTTTTTTT
>NW_016803288.1:752210-754062 GCF_001698545.2 Rhinopithecus bieti
TACTAAAAGGTATTAAATGGAAGTAAACATATTGGTTATGATTTCCTGTGGGGAACTCTAAAGATTTTTGGAATATACTGTAATCTCCCACAATGACCTTTTCTAAGGCTCTGCAAAAAAATTAATAAAGAGGAGGAAACGGAGATGGAACACTTACCATGTTTGATTTTTCATTGACTTTGGTGTTGCAGAGATGTTAAGAGTGTCCCATCGGGGGACGCAGGCAAGCATCACAGTTGAAGATTTGCCATGTGTTTTTATTCATTCCTTTGGCCCTTTCAACAGAGGCACCTAGAGTCTCAGGGCTAAAGGAGGGGATACCTCGTGCCACTTGTGGATTCCATAAAGACAGAGTTCTGTTTTCCTAAACACATTTCAGATCTTTCTCTGTCCACTTTACTCAATCCTCCCTGAAGAGGTGGAGTCATTCACCAGACTGACAAATTCAGGAAAATTGTACTGGCTTAGCTCAGTCCCTCATTTTCACCAGATCCTCGTCGCCTTTGGAGAGCTGGAGCAAGGAGTCAGGAGTGGCATCTTTCTGGTCCATTTTCACCCGGCAGTAGGCCATGTGCAGAAGTCTGCTGTGGCAGAGGTTTCTGGTTTCTGCACCCCATCTTTTTGGCTCACAGCTGCAGTAATTCAAGTTCAGACTAGTATGGCAGAATCTTCCCTCCAAGACACATTGCAAGTCTTACCACTTTTTGCCTCTGGGACTCTCTGAAGCTGAGTGAGCCTGTTTGGCCAACAAATTTGTGCAGCAGAAATGCTGGGCATAACCAGGCGTGGTGGTTCACACATGTGGTCCTAGCTACTCAGGAGGCTGAGGTGGAAGAATCGCTTGAGTCCAGGAATTTGAAACCAGCTGGTTAATATAGTGAGATCCCTTCTCTATGAAACATTTAAACAATTGGCCAGGCATGGTAGTGAGCTCCTATAGTCCCAGCTACTTGGGAGGCTGAGGCAGAAAGATCCTTTGAGCCCAGGAGGCCGAGGCTGTAGTGAGCTATGATGGAACCATTGCACTCCAGCTTGGGCAACAGAACAAGGCACTGTCTCATACAGAATAAAGAAATAAATGCTGGGCAGTTACATCTCTGTAGGCAACCCTTAGTCCATAGGAAAAGGAGCCAGTGGCTTCCTGCTCCAGCTTCTCCTCCTTGAGATGACAATTCTGCGAGCATGCTTTATATTTTTCAGGGTGTTTGGAACAATCAAGCCTCCATTAGAACTGACCTTGATAAGACACTTTTATGCCAGCTTTTTCTCCTCCCTAGTTTCATTCCCCACCCACACTCATTTTTGCTTCCTGGAATCATCTCCCAAATAATCAACCTACGTCCAATCCTTGTCATGGTTTCTGACTTGTGCGGAACCCAGCTTGAGACACTGCCTGCTTCTATAAATCCAGTGAGCTCACCCATCTTGCACTGACACCAAGCTAAGCCTTGCAGGCTTTGGTGGCAACAGAGCTTGTGTCTGGGCCTCTATGTTTATCTGGTTTTACTTCTTAAATCACTTAGATTTTGGAAGAGAAGAATTGTGCTCTTTTGGGGAGGGATACTCAAAGACTTCAGCATGCAGAGGTTTTTAATACAATTATAGTATTTCACAGTCTGCAAAGTGACTTTGCATCTGTGACTTCAACAAGGTGAGGGAGACACACACACACACACACATACACACAGAGCAAAGGTCTCAGCACGGCCACTCCATACCTCTGTGACCTCAGGCATGTCACAAACTCAAGCGTTAAATAAGGGTATCTAAAAAAGAATGCTGCCTTCAAAAGGTTCACTTTGAACTAGAAACAAAAAAAAAAAAAAAAAAAAAAAAAAAAAAAAAAAAAAAA
>NW_016803288.1:757203-762185 GCF_001698545.2 Rhinopithecus bieti
ACTCTCTCTCTCTCTCTCTCTCTCTCTCTCTTTCTCTTTCTCCCTGTGTGTGTGTGTTTTAAGGGAAGCCAATAACTACTAGAATGACTGCAGTCACAATTAAATAACAGTCTACTTGAAAATTATCTTGCTGATAGTAAAGGTCAGCTTCCTTCCATTTTGCTTCGCTTCTCAAGTCACATAACAAAGAAAGTACTGAAAGGAATTACGCATTAGTCTCTGAGGATGGTGACCTTTAAGCTGCAGTGACACCCCACCAGGCAGGTCTTGACCCTGAAGAGTATTATTGACCAAGTGAGGTTTCCAAAATCCATTACAGGTCACTCAGTTGCTACTATGTTGTTCCTTTTTTAACTCACGTACTGGTGATCTTGAAATCTGTCCCTTAAATTCTGATTATAACACTCTCAGCATGGTGACCTGTGTACCATTCTGCTTTTAAAATGCATGTTTTCATCTATCTCTGGTACTTAATCCAGGCCCTATCCAGAGCTTATCCTTATTTGACTTTTCTATTCCAGGTCGACCATTTAAAATCTATTCTCTGGTATGAACGAAACAAAAACAAAAGCGCCCAGTCCAAACACGATATATTACCTGTGAACCAAGCACATAAGCTGCTCTTGGGGGACACACATGAGAAAGAATTCATTTGTTATCGAAACCACTAAGAGTCTGGGGTTGTTTTATTACAATAAAATGTTGTCTATCTTGATTAAATAAATTACAAGGTTTGGGTTTAACACCCATGTCATATTTAGCAAATAATCAGTTCCAGATCCTTGGGCCAGAGAACAGCAATGAGGCTCCCATCCACACAGGAGGGTCTGGGATAATAGGATCTGAGTTTCAAACCAAACTGAGAGAAGTTCGACGTGATGAAGCCTAGGGGATGGAGGACCAGAATTCTGATGACTAGGAGTCAATTTGGATCAAAGGAAATGGTATTTAGTACTTAATCTGAAGAATAAAGCACCACAGTTGAGTCTGAAAGAAATGGCTAAAAAATTAATCTCAAAGGGTCATGGGGGGAGAAAAACAGCTGCATATACAGGGCTAAAATTATGGTTGCTTCAGAGCTAAGGCCTTGAATCAGGTGCTGTGATACCTGGCTCATCTGGTGCCCTGAGTATATGGTAGGGGGTGGGCACAGACCTGATGGGACACTGCTACTTTGGGCCATGGTTTTCTCTTCTTGTAATATGAATATAATTATATTTGTCTTATATTTAGTACTAAACCATGTATGGCGAAAAACAAAAGGCAACAACAGAAATGTACAAGAATTGCATATAAGACAAATTCCAGTTGAGGTTTCACCTTAAACAGATGGTGCACTCTTCCCGGACTTCTGCAGGACAATTTTCTCATCATGTGAGCACACTTACAAATTGTTCCAGCTGTTCCAAAATCCCCATCCAGGTCTGTAGCCAGGCAGAGATTACAGCTTGCTCTGACTCCATTACGTTTCTATTAGAATTTTCCACCCTCAGCAGGGGTTCTCCATTCTAACAGCTCATTCGAGGAGCCAGGGACATAAAATAATTTGAACAAAGTAGGACAGCCAAGGGAGTATTGTTCTGTTTTGTTTTGTTTCCCCAGCTTTATTGAAGCATAATCAGTATACAAAAAGTTTCACATGATTAATGTGTACAATTTGGTGAGCTTGGACATATGTACAGACTCATGTTATCATCCATTGCCACAATCAAGGTGAAAAACATTTTCGTTGCCTTTAAAAGTTTCATTGTGACCCTTTGTGTGCATGTGTGATAAGAACACAACATGAGACATACTTTTTTAACAAACAAATTTTTAAGTTCACAATACCCTATTGTTAACTCAAGGCTCTAGAGGGTATATCAAGTATCTAAGATAGTCTAACACAGAAAGAGTTTCTTGTTAATCAGGTGACAGCTGAAAAGTAACTGATTGCAAAGCACAGGTCTAGAAAACCTGTTTCCACCAGATGGTTTTTGCCATTGTGGTGTCATTAGGGAGCTGCACTTTATTTTCCTCTCACCTGCACATTTATTGGGGACTTTCAATGGGCCAAATATTGCTAAAAGTAATTTTAACTTTTCGTTTTCTCAAGAGTCCCTTGTATAAGGGACATGACATTATCCCCTATTTTTAGATGGAGTTATTAAAGCAAAGGGACATACTCAGGGTTATGCAACTGGTAAGGATGGATGAGACGCTGAACCTAAGCAATTTGCTCCAGACCCTCACTCGTACCCTCGGGACTGTATCCTACGTTCATGTCTATGTGTTGAGGAACTAGCATGGTTCTCAAAATTGAGAGAGCAACAGATTTACTGGGAAGCATCACAAAATGCTGATGTCTAGATCTCATTCCATGTATACAAAGCACACTTCTCAAATTCAAGCATTTTGTTGCCTCCTTTATAGGTGATGTTCATCTATAGGTCACTTTCCTCCAACCCCCACCTCATGCCTTCACTTCACCTGCCAAGATCATGATAACTGCTCCTTTAAAAAAATTTGCATAAATAAACTGTTGTATAATTGAATGCAAGAATATATGAATTGTGGCTGGATGCAGTAGCCATACCTGTACTCCTAACATTTTGAAAGGTTGAGGCAGAGGGATCGCTTGAGCTCAGGAGTTCAAGACCATCTTGGCAACAAAGTGAGACCCCCCCCATCTTGACAAAAAATAAAAAAATTGTCTTGACATGGTGGAGTGTGCCTGTAGTCCCAGCTAATCAGAAGGATGATGTGGGAGGATCCTTTGAGCCAAGGAAGGTGAGGCTGCAATTAGCTGTGATCACATCACTGCACTCTAGCTGGGGTGACAGAGGAAACCCTATCTCAAAAAAAAGAAAAAAGAAAAAAAAAAGCTCGAGGTCTGCTAAAGGACAGACTACCTCCTCAAGTTGGTCCCTGATCCCCATGCCTCCTAACTGGAAGACATCTCACCTCCCAGCAAGGGTCAACAGACATATACAGGAGAGCTCCAGCTGGCATCTGGCAGGTGACCCTCTGGGACAAAGCTTCCAGAGGAAGGGACAGACAGCAATCTTTGCTGTTCTGCAGTGTCCACTGGTGATACGCAGGCAAACAAGGTCTGGAGTGGACCTGCAACAAACTCCAGCAGACCTGCAGCAGAGGGGCCTGTTAGAATGAAAAGTAACAAACAAAAAGGAATGGCATCAACTTCAACCAAAACAAATCCACACAAAAATCCCATCCGAAGGTCACCAACATCAAAGACCAAAGGTAGATAAGTCCAGAAAATGAGGAAAAACCAGCACATAAAGGCTGAAAATTCCAAAAACCACAATGCGTCTTCTCCTCCAAAGGATCACAACTCTCACCAGCAAGGGAACAAAACTGGACAGAGAATGAATCTGATGAATTGACAGACGTAGGCTTCAGAAGGTGGGTAATAACAAATTCCTCCTAGCTAAAGGAGCGTGTTCTAACCCAATGCAAGGAAACTAAGAACCTTGAAAAAAGGTTAGAGGAATTGCTAACTGGAATAACCAGTTTAGAAAATAACGTAAATGACCTGATGGAGCTGAAAAGCACAGCACGAGAACTTTGTGAAGCATACACAAGTATCAATATTTGAATCCATCAAGCAGAAGAAAGGATATCAGAGATTGAAGATCAACTTAATGAAATAAAGTGTGAAGATAAGATTACAGAAAAAAATAATGAAAAGGAACAAACAAAGCCTCCAAGAAATATGGGACAATGTGAAAAGACCAAACCTACGTTTGATCGGTGTACCTGAAAGTACAGGGAGAATGGAACCAAGTTGGAAAACCCTCTTCAGTTTATTATCCAAGAGAACTTCTCCAACCTAGCAAAAGAAGGCAACATTCAAATTCAGGAAATACAGAGAACACCACAAAGATACTCCTCGAGAAGAGCAATCCCAAGGCACATTATCATCTGATTCACCAAGGCTGAAATGAAAGAAAAAATGTTAAGGGAAGCCAGAGAGAAAGGTCAGGTTACCCCCAAAGGGAAGCCCATCAGACTAACAGTGGATCTCTCTGAAGAAACCCTACAAGCCACAAGAGCATGGGACCAATATTCAACACTCTTAAAGAAAAGAATTTTCAACCCATAATTTCATATCCAGCCAAACTAAGCTTCATAAGCGAAGGAGAAATAAAATCCTTTATAGACAAACAAATGTGGAGAGATTGTGTAACCACCAGGCCTGCCTTATAAGAGCTCCTGAAGAAAGCACTAAACATGGAAAGGAAAAACTGGTACCAGCCACTGCAAAAACATGCCAAATTGTAAAGACCATTGACACGTTGAAGAAACTGCATCAACTAAAGGGCAAAATAACCAACTAGCATCATAATGACAGCATGAAATTCACACATAACAATATTAACCTTAAATGTAAATGGGCTAAATGCTCCAATTAAAAGACACAGACTGGCAAATTGGATAACGAGTCAAGACCCATCAGTGTGCTGCATTCAGAAGACTAATCTCATGTGCAAAGACACACATAGGCTCAAAATAAAAGGATGGAGAAACATTTAGCAAGCAAATGGAAAGCAGAAAAAAACAGGGGTTGCAATCCTAGTCTCTGATAAACAGACTTTAAACTTACAAAGATCAAAAGACACAAAGAAGGGCATTGCATAATGGTAAAGGGATCAATTCAACAAGAAGAACTAACTGTACTAAATATATATGCACACAATGCAGAAGCACCCAGATTCGTAAAGCAAGTTCCTAGAGAACTACAAAGAGACTTAGACTCCCGCACACAAATAGTGCGAAAGTTTAACACCCTACTGCCAGTAGTAGACAGATCAACGAGACAGAAAATTAACAGGGATATTCAGGGCTTGAACTCAGCTCTGGACCAAGTGGACCTAAGAGACATCTACAGATATGTCCACCCCAAATCAACAGCACCATATTGCACTTATTCTAAAATTGACCACATAATTGGAAGTAAAACACTCCTCACAAATGCAAAA
>NW_016803288.1:762508-767090 GCF_001698545.2 Rhinopithecus bieti
AAAAAAAAAAAAAAAAAAAAAAAAAAGACAGAAATCATAGCAGTTTCTCAGACCATACTGCAATCAAATTAGAACTCAGGATTAAGAAACTCACTCAAAATTGCACAACTACATGGAAACTGAACAATCTGCTCCTGAATGACTACTGGGTAAATAATGAAATAAAGGCAGAAATAAATAAATTCTTTGAAAACAATGAGAACAAAGACTCAATGTACCAGAATCTCTGGGACACAGCTAAAACAGTGTTTAGAGGGAAATTTATAGCACTAAATGCCCCCAGGAGAAAGCGGGAAAGATCTAAATTTGACACCCTAACCTCACAATTAAAAGAACTAGAGAAGCAAGAGCAAACAAATTCAACAGGTAGCAGAAGACAAGAAATAACTAAGTTCAGAGCAGAAACGAAGAAGATACAGACACGAAAAGCCCTTCAAAAAAATCAATGAACCCAGGAGCTAGTTTTTGAAAAGATAAACAAAATAGATAGACTACTAGCCACACTAATAAAGAAGAAAAGAGAGAAGAATCAAATATGCCAGACTAATAAAGAAGAAAAGAGAGAAGAATCAAATAGACACAAGAAAAAATGGTAAAAAGGATATCACCACTGGTATATGCACTGGGTTAGAACAGGTCCTTTAGCTCAGAGGAATTTGTTATTACCCACCTTCTGAAGCCTACTTTCGGATGTATTGTATTTCCTACAGACATACAAACTACCATCAGAGAATACTATAAATACCTCTACAGAAATAAACTAGAAAATCGAGAAGAAATGAATAAATTCCTGGACACTTACACCCTCCCAACACCAACCCAGGAAAAAGTTGAATTCCTGAACAGACCAATAACAAGTTCTGAAATTGAGGCAGTAATTAATAGCCTACCAACCTAAAAAAGTCCAGGACCAGATGAATTCACAGCTGAATTCTTCCAGAGGTACAAAGAGGTGGGGGTACCATTCCTTCTGAAACTATTCCAAACAATAGAAAAAGAGGGACTCCTCCTTAACTCACTTTATGAGGCCAGCATTATCCTGATACCAAAACCTGGCAGAGACACAACAATAAAAAAATAATTTCAGGCCAATATCCCTGATGAATATCGATGCTAAAATTCTCAATAAAATACTGGCAAACAGAATCCAGCAGCACATCAAAAGGTTTATCCACCATGATCAAGTTGGTTTCATCCCTGGGATGCAAGACTGGTTCAACATATGCAAATCAATAAATGTAATCCATCACATAAACAGAACCAGTGACAAAAACCACATGATTATCTCAACAGATGCAGAAAACACCTTCAATAAAATTCAACAACACTTCATGCTACAAACTCTCAATAAACTAGATATTGACGGAATATATCTCAAAACAATAAGAGCTATTTATGACAATCCCACAGCCAATATCACACTGAATGGGAAAAAGTTGGAAGCATTCCCTTTGAAAACCAGCACAAGACAAAGATGCTCTCTCTCACCACTCCTATTCAACACAGTATTGGAAGTTCTGGCTAGGGCAATCAAGTAAGAGAAAGAGATAAAACAGGATAAGAGGAAGTCAAATTGTCTCTGTTTGCAGATGACATGATTGTATATTTGGAAAACTCCATTGTCTCAGCCCAAAATCTCCATAAACTGATAAGCAACGTCAGCAAAGTCGTGGGATACAAAATCAATGTGCAAAACTCACAAGCATTCCTATACACCAACAATAGACAAACAGAGAGCCACATCATGAGTGAAGTCCCATTCACAATTGCTACAAAGAGAATAAAATACCCAGAAATACAACTTACAAGGGATGTGAAGGACCTCTCCAAGGAGACAAACAAACCAGTGCTCAAGAAAATGAGAAAGGACACAAATAAATGGGAAAACATTTCATGCTCATGTATAGGAAGAATCAATATCGTGAAAATGGCCATGCTGCCCCGGTAATTTAGGGATTCAATGCTATCCCCAACAAGCTACCATTGTTTTTCTTCACAGAATTGGAAAAAAACTACTTTACATTTCATATGGGACCAAAAAAAGAGCCCGTATAATCAAGACAATCCTAAGCAAAAAGAACAAAGCTGGAGGGTCACGCTACCTGACTTCAAACTATATCACAAGTCTACAGTAACTAAACAGCATGGGACTGGTACCAAAACAGATATATAGACTAATGGAACAGAACAAAGACCTCAGAAATAATGCCACACATCTAAGACCATCTGATCTTTGACAAACCTGACAAAAGCAATGGGGAAAGGATTCCCTATTTAATAAATGGTGTTGGGAAAATTGGCTAGCCATATGCAGAAAGCTGAAACTAGACCCCTTCCTTACATCGTATACAAATATTAACTCAAGATGGATTAAAGACTTAAACATAAGACCTAAAAACCATAAAAACCCTAGAAGAAAACCTAGGCAATACCATTCAGAACATAGGCATGGGCAAACACTTCATGACTAAAACACCAAAAGCAATGGCAACAAAAGCCAAAATTGACAAATGGGATCTAATTAAACTAAAGAGCTTCTGCACAGCAAAAGAAACTATCATTGGAGTGAACAGGCAACCTACAGAATGGGAGAAAATTTTTGCAATCTACTCATCTGACAAAGGGCTAATATCCAGAATCTGCAAGGAATTTAAACAAATTTGCAAGAAATAAAACAACTCCATCAAAAAGTAGGCAAAGTATATGAACAGACACTTCTCGAAAGAAGACATTTATGTGGCCAACAAACATACAAAAAAAAAGCTCAACATCGCTGGTCATTAGAAAAATGCAAATCAAAACCACAGTAAGATGCCCTCTCACACCAAGCAAATGTTACATGTGCCATGGACTTTGACCATGAGTGTGTCCCTTAGCCTTCTATTCAGCTGTCCCTGTTTGTGTTACATCTGTTATAACAGAGAGTCTGAAATAATTTTCTAATAGGAAAAATAAATCTGAACTGCCTTCATTAAAATTCCAACCCAGCATGGAGGGTCTAAGTGAAGTCTCCAAGCATGTTTACTATGTAGCTTCCCTGGATAGCAAAATGTAATCCAGGAATTGTAGTGTTAATCTTAGGGGAATAAATATATTTCCATATATTTCCAAGGGATCTGTATGTACTGTATTTCATTCTCTCTTTTAGAGAAAATGCACATATCTCATTTAAAGTCCACTAAACAAGTTTACATTCTAAACTAAGGCCTCTTTTACTTATTTCTGAATTCCTAACCTTGAACTTTTATTATTCTCATGTCTATTTGTTCAGAACGTGCTGAGTTCCTACAAGTTCATAAATACTATCACTTATTTTCACAAATCTCAATCTTATGAATTAGAAACTGAGAGGTTAACTATCCTTTCTATAACTATTAAGTAATTGGGTTTGTCAGGGTTTTACCAGAGAAGCAGAATCAATCAGGCAGATCACAGGTGGATTGAATCCCCCGGGACACAAACTTTTTACAGTAACTGAGCTGGGTTCCATTGATTACATCAGGGCCAGCAAGGGGACTCTCTCTTTTGACTCACTTAAAAACAGCTGATGAGGAATTTTAAGCCCATCTGCAATATCACTTCACATTGGCACCTAGGCTAGTGTTTGTTGACATAGATAAAGATTGTAGCTGAGTTGACACATTAAAAATTCATCACAGTAATAGAGTTGACCCCTATGGTGCTAAAACAAGCCCAAATTTCAACACATCACACTGCCTTTTACAAAATGGTTCCCATTATTTATTTTTTGTCTCAAAGACAAAATACTCTCTTTACTAACAGTGTTTTACCATGGAAATAATTTTCAAGGATGAAGTAGAGACACAAGGCGAGCCCATTAACACTTATACAACGGGTTTGAGTAGGTTAAGGAGAACTCTTTTCACATGAAGATAGCATCGTTTCTCTAAATTCTATGGCAAATGAAAAAACACAGAACTTCTGGAAAGTAGGTATGATATAGTTTTCAAAGCAGAGAGTGAGTGCAATGGTAGATTGGAGAAGCAGTAAGTGTAATGAGGCTCTTCATTTCCATAGTGTGTAATATCCATTTTTAGTAAGGCAAATAATCACATCCTGTATCATATTTGGAATTAATATTTGATCTGTTATCACCTTTATTGTTAAATTCCTTGTAGATCTGCTCATCCTGTGTTCCACCTATATCTGTAGTTGTTGTGAATTCAAACCACCTTGGATATCTGCTTTTTCTATGGCAGATCCAAAACATTTCATTTCATCCAAAATGAAACATGTCAAGGCTCAGCAAAAGCTGATGCCGGCCAAAAGCAAGGAATAAAATGAACCAAAAAAAATAAATAAATAAAATAAGAAGATACAAGAACTTCTGATAATAAAATAAATAATGTTAAAAGCATCAATAATGTGGTCCCCTTTAAAGTAAGGTCTGTAATGCTACCCTCCTAGTTGCAATGAGCATCATTCCCAAATTCTAGCATAGCTATCACTAATATCAGGAATCACAACCCAGGACCGTAGAGGAAGGTGCACTTATGTGTACAGCCACATGTTTAAAAGCCCTCAGGCGTTTTAAATTTTTTTTTTTTTTTTTTTTTTTTTT
>NW_016803288.1:767784-773497 GCF_001698545.2 Rhinopithecus bieti
TTTTTTTTTTTTTTTTTTTTTTGCAGAGATTGTTCCAACAGGTGAAATGTTGTATCTGAAAAGAAGTCACATCATTTCTGTAGTGATGCCATGTGACAAGATAAATGATACTTTCCATACATTTATGGTTTTTCTTGTACCAGTCTCTGGGACAGAACCATTATCTCCACTCAGAATTGCTTGCAAGGGCAATATCCAATATGCAGGCACTACTACAAATAAGAAATAAAATACAAGAAGATTGATTAAGACATCGGACTGCCCAAGGCTACGACAGATAAGATCATAGGAAACAGTGCAATATGTAATAATTCAGGGCCTGGCATTTGGAGATAAAGAGCCTGAGTTGGAATCTTTATTCTAAAACCAGTTGCCTAGTACTAGGAAAGTCACGACCTTTCTATGTGTCTTAGTTTCTTCTTTTAAAAAGTGGGCTAATAATTCCTACTCACAGGATTTTATAATAGACACCAATTATTGAAAAGATGTTGCAGTGATTTGAATGTTTTTCCCCCTCCAAATCCATGAGTTGGTAGTGTAACTCCCAGTGGAATATTCCCAGTGGAACAGTGTTAGAAGGTGGGGCCTAATGGGAGGTGTTTAGATCAGGAGGGCTCTGCCCTCATAAATGGATTAATGCCGTTATAAAAATGGCTTACAGGAATGTGTTTACTCTCTTTGGCTCTTCTGCCATGGGAGAAACAGTGTTCCTCCCTCCAGAAGTTGCAGCATTCAAGAAGCTGCCTTGGAAGTGGAAACCAGGGCTTTACCAGACACCAAACCTGCTTGATCTTGGACTTTCCAGCCTCCATAACTGTAAGAAATAAATTTTTGTCCTTTATAAACTACCTAATCTCAGGTATTCTCTTACAGTTGCACAAAATAGACTAAGACATAAGCCAGCTACTAATTGCAGCAATAATGCATTATATCTATGAGTTCTAGCAACATTAGCTATTATTATTTCCCCAATTAAAAGGAATTTAGGAGGCAGTTCAAAAAATGTTGAGCAGAAGTTGTGGGGCCTCTTCTACTAGCGACTTGAAATGGGGCTAGGTGTGTCAGGAGACACATTTAGAAGCCATGTCTACTTTAGGGCCTGGTTTTCTGAAGCAACATGAAGTGTCAGCCTGGAGACAGGCATAGGGCTGCCCTGACAGGGGCAGCCTGCCCATGGGTGTCATGTTAACCTGCTCATTGAGATGAAGTTGGGGTTCTGTACAAAGCGGGACCTCTCAGAAGTCTGCTTTCTTTCAGCAGGAGAGTACAACACTGTGCCCAGCCTGTTCAGGGTAAGCAAGGGGTGCTTAACAGTTGTTCTTGGAAGCCACATATAGTTCAAAAGTTCATTAGGTGGCCGCATAAACAGCACACCCTGTGTTGATTGATTGGTCCTTTCCTGTGAGCGGGCAAACAGTGGGCAGGCGGAGGAAGTGGATGGAGAGGAAAGAGCCCCCTTGAATGGGCGTTGGCCACCAGCCACTCTGAAGAGGTCCAGAGATAAGGGACATTTCCTTAATTCCGTAAACACTCGAAGATTGCTGCCAGGAGCGCCTCCCTGTGCCGGCAGCGCGCCATCCAAGGTGAATAGAAAAGACTTGAGCAAAACCAAACAGCAACAACAACAAAAGGAAGCTCTGAGGGAGCGTTCTCACGTGCCAGGAGATGGTGGTTTGTGGCTCCCAGAGGCCTATGCTTTTGCTTCTCTGAAAATCATTTTCTGTCCCTAAGCTAAACTTAGCTTTGTTTTTCAAAGCTAAAGTAACAACAAAATACTCTGTGTTTATGTGAAGCTGTAGCAGATAGCAGGCTTGACCTCTATCTTTGTGAGTTAGTGAAAAAACCGATCCTATAAACACAGAAGTGTTTAGTCTAGCTAACAAAAAGACATACAAAATACGAATAGGAGACACACACACACACACACACATATATATATACACAAAATGATGTTGATAAATCATACTGCTTTAGGATTTAAAAAGATTCTTTTAAAGATTTAAATATTCTGGTATTATACTTGAACTCCCCTACAATATGCCTGTCAAGTAATTTCCCAACCTTGGATTGCAAATTATTTTCAGGAAGAGAGAGCTTATTACCTCTCAAGACATCTCTAACAATTGGAAATTTTCTTTGTATAAGGCCAAAATCCTAATCCCTGGGGTTTCCAATCTTCGATTCATGTTCTACTCGGCGTTTCGTTTCACGTGGAACAAATCCAAAATGTCATACTGCTGTGTGTGAGTGAGCAAACTTATTTCAGATTCCTGTGTCTCAGCTTTTTCTTCCGTAAAAAGAGGGTAATAATGATATCTACTTAGTAAGATTTCTGTAAAGATTAAATGAGATCATCCATATAAAGGATTTAGCATCCGACTTGACACTTGGTAAGTGCTTGCTAATGTTAGGGTTTTCTTTAAGTTTTAAGTTTCATATGACAGTCTTTCAAACATTTTATGAAATTGATTATATCGGTTGTCATTGCAGAAATGCAATTTGACATATAATTAGATTCTATTAACTTCATCCAACTCATCAAGCCTTTAGGTAGAATGTACTCCTGGCCAGAGAATGAGCTGAGTACTATGATTAGAACAAAGATGAATAAAGTACAATCCTGGTTTTCTGTGAAAATTGGTGAGCACCCTCACTATTTAGAATGCAGTGTGATGATGAAATGGGTTTCTGGACATGCGGAAAACAGAGCAGTAAATTCTGACTCTGGGAGCCAGAAACATCTCCATGTAGGAGGAAGTGGTGGCATTGGAGCTGAGTCTTTGATAAACACCCTGATGGCTTATGTACCAATGGTCATTTTCCCCTCTCCAATGCATTGAGCAGTGCCTGGTCTCACTGAGCAGAAGATACTGAACCTGGAGAGCATCACATCTCCTTGGAGGACCTATCCTTCATATAGGAATGCCAGTTATTTTATATGTCTTGAAGAGAGTTGGGAAACATGGGATTAGTCTGGCATCTGCAATAAAGAACAGAGCCGGCCGGGCGCGTTGGCTCAAGTCTGTAATCCCAGCACTTTGGGAGGCTGAGACGGGCAGATCGCGAGGTCAGGAGATCGAGACCATCCTGGCTAACATGGTGAAATCCTGTCTCTACTAAAAAATATATATATACAAAAAACTAGCCGGGCGTGGTGGCGGGCTCCTGTAGTCCCAGCTACTTTGGACGCTGAGGCAGGAGAATGGCGTAAATCCAGGAGGCAGAGCCTGCAGTGAGCTGAGATCGCGCCACTACACTCCAGCCTGGGCGACAGAGCGAGACTCCGTCTCAAAAAAAAAAAAAAAAAAAAAAAAAAAAAAAAAAAACAGAGCCCTGTCATCCCAGGAAAGTGGGCCGGATTCTCCATTCACTCTGTAAATTGATAGCGTGGATCAAATGACCTCTAGATTCCTTCAATTTCCAAGCCAAGGGGCCTGCCTGGCTTTCTTCTGGAGTGCAGAGCCAGCCACAGAAGACACAGTGGGCATCAGGGTGGAGGGCAATGTGAAGGCAGAAAGTGGAGAAAGCAATAGTTAGAGACTACGAATTTTACATCACAAATACTTAAGAGAGGTTGTGGATTGTGATCGTTTCTTCAAATCAATTTAAATCTAATCATAAGCTCCCCTGGGCTTGGATAAGGTATCACATTTTTATCTGTGTTTCCTGAGGATCCTTTAGGCTTCCAGGTCAAAGAGAAAACTCTGCTTTTGTTTTGGTGCAAAGGCTGAAGCTACAAAAGGAGGTTAACTTCAGACAATTCTGCTTTTAGTCTTGCAACACCAACAGCCTCTAAAGAAAGGGTGGCCCAAGGGCTTAAATCAAAGTGAGAAGAAACACAGCAAGAACAAAGAATAAAGTAGAATTTAATATCCCAGCAAAGTATTTCACAGCAATTGTCACCTAGTTGAGTTGGAGAGCTGCTGAAACGCCAGAAAATTATTAGTTGTGTGCCTTAATGGGATTCTGCAAAGGTTTGGGGCCTCTGGGGTCTTGACTGCTGCCCACTTCCCTCTTCTGATTCAATCATTCCTCTTTTGACTTTATTTTGGGAAATGCCCGATTTTCCCTGTACCTTCCTTTATTTATTTATTTATTGTTTTGGTACTTGAGCCCTTCTTATGCGAAGCAAACACGCATGACTGACGTTCTTCATGTGACTGCAAAATGTTCCAGGAAATGTGAAGTTGTGTTCAGTTCAATATAGGAGTCAGTACCCCAGAGCGGTGGCCCTCTTTTGTCTTCTGATTACATGTTCATTGTTCTCCTTTGGTATCATTTATTCACAGACTCTTGGACCACCTTTAGTCCTGCTTCAACCAGGAAAATTGTTTATTCTTTTCTCTGGTTGCTGAAGCCTTGCATATGATACTGGCATTTTACCACTTTCACATCACAGATTTTTTTTCCCCTCCGTTGCAACACAATGGGCTCCATTGTCATAAACTCAGAAGTTCAAGGATGTCTGAGAGAAGGCAGTTTCAGTAAGACTGATGAGGTGCAAATGAATACACGCCCCTGTATCCAGGTGCAGATGGAGTGTAGAGAAACAGGATATCTAAATTTTGGGGATGAATCACAGGTATTGAACACTGGAAAAAGTTTTGAAGTAATAATTTTGTGGTGCTGTTATACATTCTACCAAATAAAAGCAAAAAACTACATTACAAGTACACTCCAAGCACAACAGCAATCAGGATAATTACTGCATTATCTCTGCAGCAGAATATGAAACTATATGGAAGCAATAAATTGTTCAGCTATCTTTGAGAATTCAGTTGAGTCTGTCAAAAAAAAAAAAAAAAAAAATTATGGGAAAAAAAAAATTTTTTCCATTTTTTTGAAAAATTTTTTGGGTCTTAAAAAAAAAAAAAAAAAAAAAAAAAAAAAAGAGAGAGAACCCAGAGTGCTCTGGATACATTAAAGAAAAAATTTTAATACATATTTTACTGTGTTCTGAAAGAAATCTTAACCACTGGATAGAATATTGTTATTATGGCAGTATTTAAATTATTAAATTGAGTATAGATGCCCCAAATGAGAGGTTATAAGAAACAATACTGGAGTTTAATGCTCTTAATAAATCATAAGAATATTAATTTAACATTTCCCGAAGAGTCTGAAGCTAGTTAACTGGGAAAGGCTAAGATGAATTGTGTGGCCTTGAGCACACGTCTTCCCTTTCTTTGGCCTCGCTTTCCTTATTAGCCAAGTAAGGGATCTGAACTAGAGGAGATCTGAAGTCACTTCCAGGTCCACCATTCGCAGTATGAAGGATATAATAATGATTGTCCTTGGATCGATGGGATCCCGTATAGGAAATAAAGCGTGTGGCCTTCAACAAACCCTCTCACTTCACCCAAACTCTGGGAAGGATGGAGTGTGGGAGAGGGATGTCCTACTCAGAAGATATCATACCAGTTTCATAAGATAAATATCTGCAACCATTCTTTTTAAATCCTTTCCACACTCAAATATTGGAAATAATTTTGAAAAATCATTTCTAAAATTTCAGAACTGCTTTTATATTTTGTCAGACCCACGAAGGCCTAGGACAAAGGCTCCTAACCTATAGTGTTGGACTTCCAAGGACAGGATTCAGACATGCAGGGAGTCCCAGGAATCAGATGCAGATTTTATTTCCATTTGTTTGTTTATATGGAGATGTGCATGAATTTATATACATATATATAAATTCATATAATATATAAAA
>NW_016803288.1:773865-856747 GCF_001698545.2 Rhinopithecus bieti
TATATAAATTATTATATATTTATATATAAATTGTATATAAATATATATAGCATATATATAAATTTATATATTCTTCCACACTCACAGAGAAAAGATCAACAGATTTCATTATATTTTTAAAGGGACCTAAACCATTCAAATGTTTAGAAGGAACTACTATTCTCGGGGAAGGTACAAAACATTGAATTCATGAGATGTGCTTTCTAGGCCAGTTTCTCTCACGGAATATATCTGTAATTTTGAATATAAAAAATGATTTCCTCTGAAAGATGAGAAGAGTATCACTTTAAGGTCCAAATTCTACTTATATTTTCCAAACTATTTTGAAATTGAATGATATATAGAAATTCATTTAGTTCTTCCACTTTTCTTTATAGATGAAGAAACTGGAGGTCTAGTTCGCTAATGAAGTGACTAACTGTTGGCGTAGGCAGGTAATAAATGCCCACCCTATCAGACTTGTCAGGTACTTAACAGCAAACATTATGGTCTATAGTATCGAACACTGGTGTAGAATATAAGCACATCCTATAATTTCCAGCTAATGGAATATACCACGAAACAATAAAAGTATGCCTATTTTAAATAAGGCAACATTATTATTTGTGATGAACTGGGTTGCTACGTAGGAAAATCAGCTGAACAAAAACAGTGTCATTGCTGCATTATGAATGCAGAATCTGACCCTGAACAGGAACTCAGGAACTCACATTAGACCTTACGTTCAGTAAAAAGTAGAAGCTGCATTTGAAGTCCAGACATTTTATATGTAAAAACCCTGACTTAGCTCTGCAATATGTCTTTCATTTAGCATCAATCTAAGAGACATTTTTAAAATTATTATTTGATTCTAAATTACATTAGTTTTAGAATATGAATTGAGTTCACTTTGTATACCTTCAAAATAACATATATTTCTCCTTTTAAGTTTTAAATAACTCATAAAGCATATAATAGGAATAATTTTCCATAACTTTTTAGTTGCTTCTTTGTTATTGTTCTATTTATGTTTCCATTTTCTTCAGTCACTTTGAGATATATACATTTTGAAAAAATAACCCACTCATTATTATTTATTGAAAGCACCCAGCTGCTAGAACTACATGGGTTTTTATTTAGTTTTATGGTGTCTGGTCACGGTACTTGGGGTAACAAAACAAAGATTACAGAGATTCCACCTTCAAAAACTTAGTATTGAGGAGATGGGTAAATAAACTGGCAATTACAGTACAATGTGCTAAACTCAGCAGTACATTTTTAGGATAGCTTAGTACACTTTTTTTTACAATAGTAAATCATATGTTTGTTGTATTACTCTTCCAGCCTCTAATTTGTTTATAATATTTTCTTGTATTTTCTTGATTACATTTGCCAAATGTTTGTTTTTCTTACCTGAAATTTGACACACAAAATTATTTTTCAATTATGCAAATGTTCAACTGTTGAATCTGTTTACAATTTTTTTATTATTTTTTTCTCTTTACCTCTGAACGTACTGTGTCAGTTGTTGCTGCTATTATTGTCATGCTCTTTAATATATTTTTCTGTAATTATTTTTAGTCAACGTGTTTTATATTTATAAATCACTGGCTGGTAGTGACTGATAAAAGACTTTAGAACAAAGAACAATTCATCTCTAGATTCCTAGGCAATTGATATTGGCAAATATATAGAGGAGGAGACAGGGTTCTTCTGCAGATTAATAATCATCTGGTTCTCTTCTAATATCCTTTTAGATAATAACCTTACAATAGGCACTCATGCCCAGAAGAACTCTTCAGATGAGGTTCTGAGAAGCCAGATGTTAGCATTTACCAGTTGAGTTGGGTTCTAATTATAACCATGCTATGTAGGAGAAAAAATAGCTTTGCTTAAGGTGTCCTAGCCTCTTCAGCTTTACTCTCTGCTTTTGTGAAAAAATTGAGATTCCTAACACCAACCTCAGAAAAAGGATGTAATGCATCCAAAAGGGGTGAAAATGTAGACCACAAGGTCAGATGTACAGCTCTACCTTATTTAAATGCCTCACCCCAGCTTGGTGGGAAATCTAATCTCAGTCAACGTTGAACCTCACCATCTGCCAGGTGTGGCCCAGATGTCTGGAGGGTTAAATGTCAATTAGAAGAAGGGGCCAGGGCCTCTGACCTTCATGCTGTCCTGACCACTGTGACACCCTCATTACCTCCAACACTGTGGCTCCTGGAAGTCTGATGGCTTTGCTGGCCATCCAGGGGTCTGCTGCAGAACAGAGTTGACCATAATAAGGAAGGGTGTAAGTGCTCTTCATCCAGAGGGCAGCTACCTCCTTTCAAACCCACACAATCACTCTCTCACTTCCCTTGTTCTGCCTTTCTCTTCCCTGACTTCTTTCCTTGCCCCAGGAGCTTCACTATTTCTGCCCTCCTTTCCCACAAAGATGATTTCCAATGAGTCTAGACCTTTACAAAAAAGAAAAAGTGACATTAATGTCTTGGAATTTCTGTTTTTATATTAGTAAGAAATTCCTTGAGGTGAGGCATTGCTGATGGCTTTTCCACAATTTGAATCAGGGCTACAGGACATGTAGAAAGGACAAACATCAATGAAAATATTGTGATCATTTGTCTTAGCACACATTATAATGTGTTGGTTGCTCAAAAATGGAAAAACAGGCCTTCCTTTCTAAAAAATATTCAACGATTATTTAATGGGTATAGTGTTTCCATTGGGATAATGAGAGTGTTATGGAGATAGATAGCAGTGATGGTTACATAGCAAGGTGAATGAACTTAATGCCACTGGACTGAACACTTAAAATGGTAAAATGGAAAATTTTGTTTTGCCTATTTTGCTACAATAAAAGTAGTAAGTAGTTTATCCATCATATGCAAATTAAACAATTTTTCAGATAACTGGTCAAGGTCCTCCAAAACCTCTTTCAACCTGCCCATCATTCTAAATGTCTTCTATTTGTATTCTTTAAGCTGCACTGTGTTGATGTCATGTGAGAAATGACCTAAATGTTTCAGTGACTTACAGCAACTAATATTTGGTTCATACTCGTATCAAGTGCTTGGGTTCTGCTCTAAGCAACGGGTTCATTCAGGATGGCCTACCCTATCTTCTCATTCTAGGACTCACAAGGAGAAAGAATGTGACATTCTTAAGGTAGAGGGCAGGAGTCCAAGAGTCCTGGTGGACCTGAGGGAACCTTGCAGTGACTCTCTTAGCTTCTGCTTAGAAAGGGCACATCCACACTTCTTCCCATTCCATTGGCAAAACCATGTCACATGACCAAGCCCAACAACCACTGGGCTTGGCCATCTGACGTGGTCCTCTGTACAAAAGAGTACAAATCTTTTGGTGCAACCAAAATATACTCTTTCCAGGAAGGTAGGAAAGGGGAAGTTACTACTTTTTAATCAACAGTGAAGTATACTTATATTAGTCTGTTTTCACACTGCTATAAAAAACTGCCCAAGACTGGATAATTTATAAAGAAAAGAGGTTTCACTGACTCACAGTTATGCGTGGCTGGGGAGGCATCAGGAAATTTATGGCAGAAGGTGAAGGGGAAGCAAAGACCTCCTTGACATGGTGGCAGGAAACAGAGAGCTAGAAAGAGCAAGGAAAACTGCCTTGTAAAACTGGCAGATCTCGTGGAAACTTGCTCACTATCACGAGAATAGCAAGGGGGAAACCACCTCCATGATACAATTACCTCCCACTGAGTCCCTCCCTCAACAAGTGGGGATTATGGGGATTATAACTCAACATGAGATTTGGGTGGGGACACAGTCAAACCATATCAATATTGCAGGCCACACTTTCAGACACAAATACTCACTTTCCTTCCTTTCAGAAACAAAATACCCAGACAATAATCTAAAAATGGTACCAGGCTCAAGGTCTATCTTACAATGGGTTCCACCTCAGATCTGAAGGTGGCTCCTCTTATCCAGAAACCTATAAACTAAAATGATAGATGATATTCCTCCACACACCCAAAATGCACTGAATGGAATGGGATGGGGTAACCACAATCACACCCTCATTTGTAAAGGGGAAAATAAGCAGAAACAGAGGTCACCAGGCAATAACAATTTTGAAGTTCTCTTGGGCAAACAGTGATCATCCACTGTGTTGGGGCGAGAAAGGCTCCTTGATCAGTCCCTGGTCCTCCCTGGGAGTAGCTCCCCAGTCCACTGTTCTTCTGGCCCTTGAACCCAAGCTTTGCAATGTCTTACCTTTCCATTATCATTTTTGTAAAAATTTTAATTCACAAATAACAACTGTTATGGTATACAAGTTGTTGTAAAATATGTAAACATGTGGAATGGCTAAATTTAGATAATTAACATATGCTCTACCTTACATACTAATTATTTTTTGTAATGAAAGCACTCAAATTTTACAGTCCCAGGAATTTGGAAGAATACCATACATAGATATTAACTTTAGTCACCATGTTGTATAATAGATATTCTGAACTTACTTCTCCTAAGTAAAATTTTGTATCTTTTGACCAACATCATCTCAACTACTCTGTATCCCTGTAAACCTCTGGTAACTACCATTCTGCTCTCTACTTCTATGAGTTCAACCCTTGATATGATTCAGCTGTGTCCCCTCCCAAATCTCATCTTGAATTATAGCTCCCAAAATCTTCACATATTGTGGGAGGAATCTGGTGGGAGGCAATTAAATCATGGGGCCGGGTCTTTCCTGTCTTTCCTGTGCTGTTTTCATGATAGTCAATAAGTCTCACGAGATCTGATGGTTTTAAAAAGGTCAGTTCCCTTGCACACATTCTTGTCTGCCACCATGTAAGACATGCCTTTGCTCCTCCCTCGCCTTCCACCATGATTGTGAGACCTCCCAACCAGCGTAACTGTGAGTCCATTAAACCTATTTCCTCTATAAATCACCCAGTCTTGGGTATGTCTTGTATTAACAGCAGGAGAACTGACTAATACAACTCTTTTAGATTCCACATATAAGTGAGATCATCTGGTATTTTGTCTTTCTGCATCTGCCTTACTTTACTTAAGATAGTTTCCTCCATGTTTATCCACGTTGTCACAAGTGACAGGATTTCCTTGTTGTTTAAGGCTGAATAGTACTCCATTGTGTGTGTATATATCACATTTTTCTTATCCATCTATTTGTTGAGACACTTAGGTTAGTTTAATATCTTAGCGATCATGAATTTTGCTGCAATGAACATGGGAGTGCAGATATCTCTTTGATATATTGATTACATTTTCTTTGGATAAATACCCAGTAATGAGATTACTCGAACATATGGTGGCTCTCTTTTTAATTTTTTGAGGAACCTCCATACTGTGTTCCATAATGTTTGTACTACTTTACATGCAGACCAACTGTGTGCAAGGGTTCCCTTTTCTCGACATCCTCTCCCACACTTATCTTTTGCCTTTTTAATAGTAGCCATTCTAGGCTTGGTGCAGTGGCTCACACCTGTAATCCCAACACTCTGGGAGGCAAAGGCGGGTGGATCACCTGAGGTCAGAAGATCGAGACCAGCCTGACTAACATGGAGAAACCCTGTCTCTACTAAAAATACAAAATTAGCCCGGCATGGTGGTGCATGCCTGTAATCCCAGCTGCTCAGGAGGCTGAGGCAGGAGAATCATTTCAACTCAGCAAGCAGAGGTTGCAGTGAGCCAACATCACGCCATTGCACTGCAGCCTGGGCAACAAGAGTGAAACTCCATCAAAAAACAAAAATAGTAGCCATTCTAACAGGTATGAGGTTTGGATGTATCTAAGGGAGCACTGGACACAAATCCCTTCTTGGGGTACACACAGCTTTCTCTGCATGCTTTCTAATCATAGTCAATTGGGGACTTGTGGTAGTAATCCTCAAAGAAGCCCCCTAATAATCTCACCGTGTATTAAAGATGCTTTATGCCCCTTCCACATTGTAACAGGGTGAGTTTGTGTGACCAACAGTATATACACTTTTCAGCCACACAATGCAATTCTATTCAGCCATTGACAATAGTGCTTTAAAACTATCTGAGGATATCCGAATTTGTTTACGATTTATTTTTTGGATGATAAAAGGCAGGTTGCAAAATACAATATTCTCTGATTAAAAGTAGTTGACTCTGATGATGGAATTAAGGCTGATTTTTAGTTTCTTGTGCTTTCATTTTCCACATTTTGTAAAATTAAGATTACTTCACTTTTTGTCAGAAAGTAATGTTAAATATTCCTTTATAGAATGTTCAGGATGCAGAGGAATTCAAAAGTCAGATGCTCTTTGAAATATCTTGGTGCACATAACAGCCTGTCTGTAATTCTCTTTTTAATTGTTGAACATGTATCACTTTAAAACCAATATTTTATAGTATAAATTTTAATTTTACTTTGTCATTGTATAAGAAATGCTATTCCTTAACTTTAACACTTTAACATTGGGGGAGAAGAAATTGGAGTGTTTTACACAATTTAAATTTTGGCCACTAGTGCAAAAGTAGTATCCTGAATACTGACCCTCACACCCTACAAGAGAGATGAGATGCTCTCCTCCTACATTGTCAAATGGAAGGCAATAGATTTTCTAAGTGGCCCAGCTGCCTTTCAAACCCTCTGGTCAGCGGGCCAGGCAGCCTGACAAAGCTCAGTACACAACACTTCAGCCTGGGAGCTCCTTTGCAAGTCATGAGACACATCTGTTTTAACACAGCTGAGCCCTTCCTGGGCTGTATCTACAAATTCCAGCACCAGCAGTGGGAGGGCTGGCCCTATTCATATTTGCAAGGCTTTTGCTGGATCCATTCTGGAAATTCCCAGGGCCAGGCAATCTTGGTCCTTTGCTAGGCTGTAGTTCTTGCAAATCCTGATGTGCAGCTGGCCCTGATGAGCCCAGGAAAGATGTCATGCGAATGTGTCTCCACGCATGCCAGCACTGTAAGTGAGGCATGCATGGGGACATACTCACGTGACATCCCACATGTCCCATTGAACAGAGTGCCTCAGGAGCCAGGGGGAATTTGCTTTTCAGAGTGGGCTGAGGGGGCTCCAAAATAGCATCAACTTATGGAGCTTGAGTCCTGAACCGATAGAGCTATAAACAAGACTTAAAGAAGATGGGAGAAAAAAATTCTGCCTTATTGCAAGTAAAGATCATCTTAGGAAATGTCACTTATATCTGAACAACCAGAATCAGCCAGACTCATTCAGCAGTCACAGGTCATTTTGGGCCAGAGTAGCTTTCCTGGGCAGGGCAGAGGCTGCTGTACCTGAATGTGGACTGAAAAATAAAAGTATGCTCCCTGCAGGAACTCAGTCCAAGAGAGAGAGGAAGAAGAGGATGGAAAGGGTGGAGACCCACAGACCACCCCAGGGAGTAGCAGGCCCTAACTGCAATGTTTACTGTATGGAGAGATCAAGGCACCAAGCAGAGAACCTACTGACGAGGGCAGAATAAGGGTCTGTGCTTGACTAGGCAGGACTTGCCCTGTTTCTTCCTGTAATCTCTCAGCTTCTCCACTCTGCTGTGGAATTATGTCATTCCTGCCCACCAGGAGGTGAGAGAGTGAGGGAGCAGAGAGGAGCCAGAGCACTAGCCTCGTAGTGCTTTCAGCCTGTGGAATAGAACTTCTGGAGTGGGGAAGGTGTATACTCCTGCCCTGTAATTAAGGGTGGCCTAAGTATTTTCTTAATGGAAACAGAGAACTGGCAGTCAGGAAGTCATGGTTCTAACTCATGTTCTGGGTCATAGTTTCCTCATCTCTTGTTTATTCCTACATTTAAGGAGTATTCATCTTGGACCAGGCACTGTTATAAATGGAACTTGGGTTAAAAAGATGGATATAAGAGTTGAGTGTAGTGGCTCACACCTCTAATCCCAGTGACTCAGGAGACTGAGGTGGGAGGATCAATTAAGGCCAGGAGTTAGAGGCCAGCCTGTGTGACAGATCAAGATCCTGTCTCTGCAAAAAAAAAAAAAAAAAAATTAAAAAGTGAGCCAGGTATGGTAGAGCAAGCCTATAGTCCCAGGTACTTGGGAAGCTGAATGGGAGGATCCTTGGGCCTGGGAATTTGAGGCTGCAATGAGCTATAATGGCATCACTGCACTCCAGCTTGAGTGACAGAGACAGACCTTGTCTCTAAAAATAAATAAATACATAAATAAATAAATGGCCATAGTTCAGTCCTTCTCCATGAGGCACAGGAGAGAAGATGGTCGTGGAAATGCTGTGATTTCTAGAACCCTTTTAACTTTCAATTCTATGTATCATGTAACAGTCATCACAGTGGGTGCAGCAGCTCTAAGTCAAGGAGAAGATGGAGCTGCTTCTAAAACTTCTTCCTAAGAAGGCTTTTAGCCTTTGGAGAACAGCTTTGACTCCAGACACAGATGTCTCAAGTGTATCCTCTTGAAGGCAGAACCAATATCAAGGTTATGGAGAGGATGAAGATGTTCACAAAACTGTGAACATAGAGAAGAGGTGTAGAGGTTGGGGATGGGGCAGGAGAAGGGACCAAGGAACAGAAACAGAAGCTACTATTTGTAAGAGCCCATTGTTCCTGACACAGGGAACTCCTAGCATTTAAGTTGCCAAATGACTCACATCCCTGCACATGGGAGGCAGGAGGATCCCTTGAGCCCAAGAGTTTGAGATCAGCCTGAGCAACACGGTCAGACTCTCATTTCTAAAAAAAGACACTAATTTTTTTCAAGCTGCCAAATGAATTTCAACCATATTAATAACTTATTTAACATAACTTACTTCAAAGGCCTCTCTCTCACCTCAAAGTCTAAATAAAAGGTGGCTTATGAGAACAGGTGCTGTCCGATCCTGCCTCCCTCTTGTACTTTCTCCCCTTGAAATCCATGATCTGAAAAGACCAGATGTCTTTCCCTTCCCTGAATAAGTAACAAATTGCCTTTCTTCTTCTTTTTTTTTTTTTTTATTTCCATAGATTATTGGGGTGCAGGTGGTGTTTGGTTACATGAGTAAGTTCTTTAGCGGTGACTTCTGAGATTTTGGTTCACCGATCACCCGAGCAGTATACACTGCACTCAATTTGTAGTCTTTTATCCCTCACCTCCTTCACACCCTTTCCCGGAGTCCCCAAAGTCCATTGTGTCATTCTTATGCCTTTACATCCACATAGCCTAGCTCCCACTTATAAGTGAGAACATATGATGTTTGGTTTTCCATTCTTGAGTTACTTCGCTTAGAAAAATAGTCTCCAATCTCATCCAGGCTGCTGCGAATGACATTAATCCATTTCTTTGTACGACTGAGTAGTATTCTATCATATATATACATTTCACAGTTTCCTTATTCACTTGTTGATTGATGGGCATTTGGATTGGTTCCACGTTTTTGCAATTGCAAATTGTGCTGCTCTAAATATTTGTGTGCAAGGACAACTTGCCTTTCTTATGTATGTGCCAAACTTCCTCCCTGCTGTGAACCCTCACCGCCCCTCTCTGACGCCAAACTCCTTTCAATTTGATTTCTTCCATTCATACCTTAGGAATCTACTTAGTCTCTCTCCTGGGAAGCCTCCGCGGTCCTTCCTGAGAATGCCTGAGTCCCCTCTCCAGCCCTCACAGCCTGCCCAAGTCTTCGCATGGCACCCAACTCCTCATTCACTGCGTCCTTCGTGATCCTGTGAGTCCTGTGAGGAGTAGGCCAGACCAGGGCTGTCCTATCCCTCACTATATTTCAGAGCTTGAAAAAAAGAATGAATCAACACACAGTTGGTGTTTCATGCCTGAATTTTAGGGATTTTACTTAACCTTTAAAATAAGGCTGGAATTGGAGAAATGGGAAGAACCATGATTACCACATTTCACAAATGAGCAAACTGAGAAGGAGAGAGTTTAGGTGGCAGGTCTGAGTTTAAAGTTTATTAAGACCAGGTGTGGTGACTCCTGCCTGTAATCCCAGCGTTTTGGGAGGGCGAGACAGTCAGATCACCTGAGGTCAGGAGTTCAAGACCAGCCTGGCCAACATGGCGAAACCCCATCTCTACTAAAAAATACAAAAAATAGTGGGGCTTGGTGGCGGGTGTCTGTAATCCCAGCTACTCGGGAAGCTGAGGCAGGAGAATCGCTTGAACCTGGGAGTGAGGTTTCAGTGAGCCGAGATGGCGCCATTGCATTCCAGCCTCGATGACAAGACCGAAACTCTGTCTCAAAAAAAAAAAAAAAAAGTTTATTAAGATAGGGGGCAAGAACTATAATGTGATCTTTTGTGATGTCCAGTTGTTCACCATACCCACGTTTTGAGAAAATGAAAAAGAAATTATTGTCCCATGATCATCCTGCAGGATATGGAAATAAAATCCCTCAGATGCTAACTTCCTCCGCAGAAGTTGGCTTTAAATGTAATTAGTTCATTTAGACATGAAAGTAATTACATATATATATTTTTAATATATATTTTTATATGTGTGTGTACTCTATATACACACATACATATATAATTGCACACACACATACATATGTGTATGAATGTATACCATATATTTACAGTATAATACATAAGATTTTGAGCTTTTCCTACAGAGTCCTATAGCTCCTTGAGGAGCTTTGACATTTTACTCTGCTAAGATTTGACACTACGTTCTGCTCAGAGTAACACATTTTGCCAGATTCACTTTTAAGTGCTGCCTATGAATTTTTTAATATGTTTATTTGATGGCATAAATAATAATCATTTTAAAATTTGCCACTACCTGTTCACTGGGTGATGTACAAGTAGTAGCCAAAGGTACTTTTCAAAATAGTTCATTAGCCTAAATTTCATTCCTTTGTTTGCTGAGAAAAATTGGTATTCACATTATGTGAAAGATGGTATATGCAAGTACTGTGCCAGAGTCTTAAGATATAGTTTCATTTCAACCTTACAAATTCCTCTTCATGGTAAAGATTATTACCGTCATTGTACAGAAAAAGAAATCAAGAATTGAATGTCAGAGGTTAACATGCCCCGTGTTTTATAGGCAGTATTTGGCAGAATTGGAACTTAAATCCAAGTGGACTGTCAAGTCCATGCTCTTTCCTTTTCTTTTCTAGAGTTGATCATGCAAACTTGATTGTGCTTTGTTCATCATCCAGATATCAAGTACTTAGATCTACAAAAGAAAAAATTATATGGAGAGAAAATTGTTGGGAGAATACCCAAAATGGGGTTCAATGCCCAGATCTGGACTCTCCCCATTTGTTGACCTTGAGAGCGTTAACGGTGCTTCATATACCATGAGGTTATTTGTCCAGAAGCGCAGCGAAATCAGGATTGATTTGTGTGGGCACCTGGGTTCTAAGCTGTTTTCCTTCCATCCTGCCACGCTACCTTAGATAACTGACTTCACTTCTCCACGTTTCCATATTCACATCTGCAAAAGCCTGCACCTGGAATCCAGAGATCTGCAAAGTGCCTTGCTGCTACAAAATTCCGTCAGTTTTATCCCAGAGCAACATATCTTTTATTGTTGTTGTTATTAACTTTCTTCTTACCACTGAGTTTCAGTTTTTACTTTCTTCCATGTATCTCTTTTGTACATCCTCAAATCCACCAATTAATGAAGCATTTGGTCTTTTTCTATTCTTTAAAATAAACACAAGTACGTGTTCAACCTGTTTGCAGGCACTCAAGCTGTTGTGCTGCACTGCACTTTTGAAAAATATGCTTTATCTTAAACTCCTGCCTGTTTTGAACACAGACACGTACAGATGTGTTTTTCCCAGGCAGCAGGAGGTGTTGTTCATGGCCAACCTTTTTGGTAACTGTCACCATGATGGCCTGTAAGAAACAGATGAACTGACAGAGAGTGCAGAATTGAATGTTTTGTTTTCCTTTTTTTCAGTTAAAGGGGAAACACATCATTTAGACCATTCTGTGGAGCTATAGATCTTTTCCTGGTTGGTTTTCTTGCTGTAATAAGTATTGATGTTAGAGAGGAGAGAGACAGAAATGGCCAAAAGGAGGCTGATAACCAACTAGAAATATTTCTACCAAGTGCTTATACCTTAGACGGATGATCAAGTTTTAGTGTCAGTTCCTCAATATTTACATTTGGAAACTGTTTTCTCAGGTGATCAGGTTCAAGAAGACTGGAATTTTCCAACGAAACAAATGAGGGATTGGTAAAATAGCTGTGTCGTTTACATATTTGTTGGCACCTACATGTGCTGAGGATTCTGGCAGGTGTAGATACACAGTGTAATTCACAGGTGTAGTCTTTGGGTTCAAGAAGCTTAAGGATCACACGGGATACAGACAACTGGATAGAAGTCAGCAATGCAATGCGATGCATATACCATTGCTTAGAGACAAGCTGCAGAGAGCTGTGAGGAGTTCATTTCTGCTGGAGCCTAAAGTACACATGCAAAGAACAAAATGAAATTGGAAAAGTTGAAGATCTTAAAACTTCTAAAACATGTAAAGAGTTTAGATAAGTTGGCACAGTCAGGTCTTCATTTTTGAAAGATCTTTCTGATTACAGCACGGAGACCAGTGAAGACTGACATGAAGGAAAAAGAGAGCAGTCCAGGTGTTATGATGGTGCCCTAGCTTAGCAATTATCCCAGCAGCAGAGACCGGGAAATGTGGACAAGTAATTACAAAATAGAATTAATGAGACAACAGAACGTTTTCTTATCTGTGGAGATGAAGAAGGAGAGACGTGTCAGAGACTAACCAAGTTTGAGACTGAAATACATGAAAGGAAGTTGGTGAAAATCAGTAACATAATAAAACAAAAGAGGGGCTGACCCTTTGGGGTTTTCCCTTCCAAGTTATTGGTGCTCTTCAGTTCACCGATCATTCATTCACACATCCATTCAATAGATATTTTTAAGAACATATTACATTTTGGAAAACAGTAGGGAAACAAGTTTTTGCCTTCCGAGAACTTACATTCTAGTGGGAAGGCATATAAAAGAACAAATTAAAACAAAATATCATATTAAAGAGGTTTAAATACTGTGAAGAAAAAATACACATGGCAAGCAGAAAGAGTGATGGTATGGTGGGCTGGGAGCCGCATTCGGTAGGGACACTTTTATGGGGCTATCATGGAGCAGAGCTCTGCTATTCCTGAAACCAAGAGTCCTAGGCAGCTGGGTGTGTAAGCTTAATGGGAGCAGAGACAAAGGGGAGTGGGAAGGGATGGTTTGCTCTAGTCCTGAAGACCCAGGATAAACCATCTTTAGCCTTTCAGTGGAACCTCCTTCCCTCACGACCAGACTTCTCATCTTCCCTTGTCCAGACCTTCCCTTTTTTTGACTGCTGGATGCACAGGACAGAGGGATTATTTGCAGGACACACCTTGGCCAGGGTTCAGTGGAGGTCACCCTCATCCATTCCCACACACTGAGAAATAACAGTCCCACATACTGAGACTTTACTACATGACAGGCCTTGGAGAAGTCTTCATATCTGCTAGCTCTTTACGTCTTCAAACCTATTCAGGGAGGTTGATTTTGAGCAAGTTATTTCAACTTCCTGAGCTCCAAATTTTTTGTGTACCATACAGGCATAGAGATGGCAAATAGGAAGTAAACCACCAAGGGACTGAAGATAGGTTTTCTGATTCAAAATCTGTTGTTCAATGGTTGAGAGCCAACATTTCTGGCTGGAGTGTGCAAATAACTAAATTTAGCCCTCTGAGATTTTTTTTAACTTGTTAAAAGGGCTTTTAGAATGAGCCTTTTCCCCTCCCACAGTGCTAGGCAAATACCAGATGAACATTCCAACTGAGTTGCAATGTCACCTCCTCTGGAGGCCTTGCTTCACCTCTATAGATTAAAAGTCTTCCATCTACATCCTCAAGCATCATGTCCATGTCGGTACCATAGCAGTCATCTGGGAAGGCAATGGGCACAACCCTGTTCACCTCTGTGTCACCAGTTCCTACCAACCGACTGGAAACAATGGGCTCACTGAGTTGGTTCAATGAATAAATGGGTTACATCAAAGCTCTGCCTGCCTGAGATTGCCCCTACTATTCATGGTGACTTGCCCATTTCTCCCCTTTACTCAGTGAATCTTCGGAGCACATCCATGGCTGGCTAATCATTTTCCCTGTCGGAGTGGTAATTCACATTTGTTTTCGCACTCAGAGCGTGACTTTATTTCTGAACTCAAGAAGCATCTATATCCACCTGTGTATGGCTATCTGCAATCTTACTGTCATCCTAATCTGAAATGTATAGAAACTAAAATTAATGTATGTATGTATCTATCTATCTTGCACCAGAGGCCCTCACAGCATCTGGGAATCTTTTTAATCTTTCTTCTTTGAGTACACAAATTTGAGACTTGATCTAACACTTTATGTTTTTAAAAAATCAGCTTTTATCCTGTATTGTTGTTTTCTGATTGAAAAAAAAAAAAAGAACTATTTGAAGATCAAGCTTCTCTGTCTGCTCTGCAGAACAAACACAGTGACTTTTTGTGTTGTTGTTGGCTCCAGATTGTGGGCCTCTCTTTCATCTCGTGATAAATCTAGAGTTTTATGTTCTGTCTTCAATGGATGATGTGAAAGAATCTAACAGAGTATCCCCATGGGGATCTGGAGGAGGCCATACTGCATAGAGAGACTTAAAACTCTGTGTGTTTGGAAGGAGGAGAGGAAAGCAAAGTCACATTTTTCCATTCCTCGTGTGTGTGCTGGACATTGTGCTAGGCTAAATGGTATCTGATTAACCCACTCAACAACCCTGCCTAGAAAGTGTGTATAATCTTAGTTTGACCCTACAGTAACTGAGGCTGAGTAGGTTTAGGTAGGAAGTCTACGGCCACACAGAAGGCATACAAGGTGGGGTTTTTATTAGGTACCCGTTAGGCACTGCTTCTAATCCTTTTTCATTTCTGCAACTGCCTCAGTTACCAGTGCTGCACCCACACAGACCAGCTTCAAGGTGGTGCAGACTGATGGCACCTCTATCAAGCCTAAACTGGGTGGTTTCTCCTCTATTCCAGGCATCTCTGTGACCTGGCCATGAGGCTGTAACTTTGATGAAGGTGCATGGAGCTGGCCCTCAAAAGGGTTGCTCCTTTCTTTCCCAGGAATGTGGTCCCAAGGTTCATTCCATATGACTTTTCAGATTGTGATATAGGATTGGGCAACCAGTCCCCATGCCAGTGGTCAGCATCCCATGAACATCTTCTACTGGCTCCTCCCTCCTTCTCTGCTTCACTCTTGTCTATCTTGTCTGCTCCCTCAGACCACATGTCCCAGTAATGCCCTCACCCGTAAGCTTTGTCTCAGGCTCAGCTTTCTAGGAAACCCAGGCTGAAACAGAACTCAAATCCAAGCTCAGAATTCATGTTCTAATTGTCTAGCATTTCTCAAGCTTGGTCATCCTTTGTGTCCCTGGGGAGATTTAAATAATATAGATGTCTGCACCTTCCTCCAGACCTAGTGATTCACATCGTCAAAGGAGTGCTAAAATATGTTTTTTTTTTTCATTTCATTTTACTGTGTTTTGCTTTATTGCCCCATAAACTCCAGAGATGATTCCTACACAGAATCAAGTCCCCTCATCCAGACTTTAATGGGTTCAGACAAGGTCTAAGTCTAGGTCCCTTTCTCTTTGCTATACTCTTAATATCTAGTACACTCTGGGATCATAGCAGACACACAAGTAAAAATGCCTTGCCCTTTTCCTCCACATCTTAAAAAAATTGTTGACATGAATGTGACTTAATGATGTCTTCATAGAGGAATACAAAATCTTACTTCCATTGGAGAACAGCTTTCTTAGAAAAGTCAGAGAGTCCATCCTCCAAAATCTTGGTCCCTGGATCTGAATTATTCACCAGAATGCTCATCATTACCTCAGGCTTAATTGGCTACCCAAAGTTAGGAGCCCCATGAGAGGAGACCCAAGGGTGGGAAGTGTAAGACACTATATATTAATTGACTTATTTGGTAGCATAAAGGCATCATAAATTTTTAATTCCCAAGCTCATAAAGAGCATGAGCTTGGAAATTAAAAACATACGCTTGAATGTCTAATCCATCACATGGAAACATTTCTGGGCTTTAGTTTTCTCAGTTGTCAAATGAGAATGGAAACATTTCATTGTTAGTGTAAGAATACAATGAGCTAATCTTCAAAAGTCCTTTATACGCCATAATCTGATCTACATATGTAAGGATTTTGCAAAAGAACTGAGAGTCTGTAAAACAGGTAACACATCTGTATGACCAAGTTATTTTGCTCTTCCAGAAATCTTGGAAAGTGCAACTGACATTTTGTTACCATTATGCTGCTTTATCTGGGACAGAAGCAATCTTTGTGTTTTAACTCACATTTTTTTTTTTAACTTTGAAAGTTAAGACCCGCCACAGTTTTTCATCTGACTACTGTGCTATCTCATGGGGTAAATGATTAGAATTTGTGCCAGGAACTCTTGTAGGCCATTCTGTCATCACCTTCAGAAACATTTAAACATGGTCTTCTGTGTGCTTTCCTTAAAATGGTTGCAATTTTGTTGAAAGCAGCATGATCTTGAAAATGAAAATTATTTACTTAACCTTGACCGTACAATGATTCGTATGTCAGGAAATGGTGGCTCTGCAGACAATCTGTAGTTGTACATTTTTGTGGACAAATTGTTAACTGGTCATTTCTAGTAGGTGTAGTAACGTTACGTCCAAATGCAGGTTGCTTTTCTTCCTTTCTTTAATACACACATTGCCAATAGCTTTAGCATTTTGATTCAGAAAAATACTTGTGAATTTCTTGGGTCAATAAAATCATAACATTTATGCGGGAGAGTTTGATTTATCATAATTCAATTCAATCAGCATTTTACTGAACAACTTTCATGTGCCAAATTCTGGGACACGATTGCTGAAAAAAAGTAACAGTTCTAACTTTTTATGTGTATCACAGTTTAAAATCCTCTAGTTGCCTACAAAGACATCACCCAACTTAACCCTGACAACTGTTTTCAGGGTTAAACAATTAAAGTGTTATGCATGTTGTATAGATAGAAAAATTGATGTGTAGGGCAGGAAGAATTAAAATCAATGGATCAAGAATGATATCTCCAATGCTGTACTATGCACTAACATGCTTAATTATCTCAACAAACCTCTAGTGTAATTATTTTTGCTATTCCCATTTTATTGAAGAGAAAATTAAGTCTCAGTGAGATTCAAGTATTTGCCCAGGGTCACACAATTAGAATAGCCCCAGGCTATCTGACTCCAATTGTCACTGACTTTTTATCCCAATGGAAGTCATCAAAATGATGTATTAAAAGTGAAACAAAGCCACCAAACTCATTCAAATGCTACTCAGAAGGTGAGCTGCTTCTGAAACGAACGCGCTTCGACTCCTGCCCCAACACTGGTCTCTCCCATTGTGGGGATGTGATTGTCAGTTCTTTTGCTGTATTCTTTGGCATATTAAAACCTAGCTCATTTACATCACTGGAATCTGGCAGGGTTCGTTCATCACTCAATATCAATTCCATCCTCTCTCTAAAGAGCACAGAATCATTTTTAATATAAAAGTATTGTATAATTCATAGTCATTGCAAAGAGGTGTCATTCTTTGCAGAACAATCTGTCTCTGCTTATGCTGTAAGGGCTGAGAGGTGATGTCAAGGTCAAAAGACTTGGTGCTTGGTGTCCATGGACAAGCCACTTAACCTCTGCAAGTTCCAGTTTCCCCTGCAGTCACTGAAGTTACAGGACATCAAGCTGATACCTCAGAAATATTATTTTGCCTCTTGGAGCTACAGTTCCACATCTGCAAAATGAGGGAGGGGAGACAGTGAACAAACTAGGTCACCCTGAAACCTCACCCAACAGTGAAGTGGAAAGAGTGCTGATGGAGAAATGGAGCAAGGAGATGAGGACACTCAAAAATTCATGCCAGCTCACTTAATAATTTGGTCTAGCAATTTTTCTTCATACCAGCTGTCTTGGGCAAGCACTGGATCTAAGGCTGAGGCTGCAAGTGTGTTCCAGGAATTGTGTGTAGCTCTGGATGACAGGGACAAGCCAGGCTCCATCCTGATCATGACATTTTTATTTGTTTGCTAGGGCTGGCATCGCAAAGTGCCTCAGAATGAGTGGCTCGGACAACCGCAATTTATTTCCTCACAGTTCTGGAGGATAAAAGTCTGAGGTCAAGGTGTCAGCAGGGTTGTTTTCTTCTGAGGGTTTGCAGGTGGCTCTCTTCTCCCTCTGTTGGACCTAGTCTCTGTGTGCATCTGTATCCCAGTCTTCTCTTCTTATGAGGACCCCGTTCATTGGATTAGAGCCCAACCTAATGACCTCATTTAACATGAATCACCTCTTTAAAGACCCTATCTCTAAACAGTCATATTCTGAGGTATTAGAAGGACTTCAACATGAATATTTGGAGGTCACAGTTTAGCCCATAACAGTGGTGTGGCCTCAGAGGAGGAACTTACTGAGTCTTCATTTCCTCGTCTGTAACATGGCAATTACGATTTTCAGATTAAAGTTGTGTCATCAATTTTAGTAATGATGTACTTTAAAAAGTTGAATACAATAGATACAATAAAAATGACTTCTTTCTATGTCTCAGGGTGCCCTGACAGAACCAGGCCCAAGCTCAGTGAATTTCCATATTATATGCTTATCTCTCACTCATTTTCCAGGGTAGGTGGCTCTCCTTCAAGCAGTGATTCAGGAATCCAGCCTCCTTCCACATCTTGTGATAACTTTATCTTCAAGAACTAGCCCCCAGGATTGCCCTAGGAGGAGATGAAAGTGTGAGAATGCCCAGGAGACCCTCACAGGCTCGCTTTCCACTGGCCCAAACTGGCTGTGTGGCTCACGTTGGGGCATGGTGCCCCAAAAAGGAAGTCCCCGGGTGGGAGTCCTCTTCCCAGCAACAATTCTACATTATGAAATAAGAGAACAGGTATTAGGGGCAGGTAGTCATGTACATCAGTCAGGGCCTTCACAGGCAATGACAGACAGCAGGCACGGCCAAACTGGGGATGCACAGAGCCTTTAAGAAAGGAACAATTTGCAAAGGGATGGGCAGGTTTTGAGAAAAGCACACAAGGACATGGGTGATATGGAGGGACCTCGCCATTCTTAGGCTAGAATGAGCCAGGGAAGGGGTCGATCTCAGGACCCAGAGAAAAGAAAGGCTGCAGTCTCTGGTTAACACACTCAGCCATCATGACCATGCAGAAGGAAGCCAAGTGAGATGCCCACCATCGTCCTTGGCGCCATCCAGCCTCATGCCTCCTGTCAACTCGGTCCCCCTCAGAAGCCAGAAGGAAAGGGCTCATTGAGACCACACGTGCTGGGTGGCCTCCGGGTTCTGGGCAGAGGGTGGAGAGTGGACTGAAGGGGCAGATAGGAGAAACGCTGTGCAGCGCATATGCTATTGTCTGAAACAGAAATAAAATGACACTGGAGGTTTCGGAGGTCTCCTGGGGCAACTTTGTTACCGCTTTTAACTCCCTACACTCTCCTTTCAGGCAGAAGTGCTGGAGAGTATGTCCTGCCACTGTGGAGCTGGCTGGAAACAGGTGTTGACTGGCTGAGGGGATGCAAGTATTAAGGGGCTTCTTGGTGTTTTCCCATTTCCCACAAAACCGGACCTCCTCCTCAGGTCCCACCTGGTTCCACTCACCCTCCAGCATCGGAAGGACTTACCCCAAAATCAGAGATTTCAACTCCAATTTAGAGCAAGGAAGACAAATGATGCACCCCCAAGGTTTCCGATACCAAGAGCCATGAGGGTCCCACAGAACCTGTGTTAACACAAATTGCACGCTTCTAAGTGCAATGTATTAGTCCCACTCCTCAAGCATTTATCATGTGAGTCTTCTCTTTCCCCTCACACTTTTTCCAAATAAGGAGACAAAGGATGTGAGAAGCTAAATAGCGCATTCTGAGGTTTCTGAGCTGGTTAGTGGCAGAGCTGGAATTCTGATGCATAGGTCTTGCTTTATTTTCTGCACCTCCCCCATCCCCCAAAACACACACACTCCAACACTCACACTCCCTCACACACTCACACATTGTGATCTCCAGCTGTCCAAGAATTACAATTTCTTTCTAATTTTTATCAAAGTCACCAGCACCTAATAACAGAGCAGTTTCCACCATAGTTCCTGGTATATAGGAAGAGTTTAAAAATATAATCTCCTTCCCTTCATTCCCTCTATGTCCAGACTCTCTCAAACACACACACTCACACACACATGCACACACACAATGCCCACATACACACATATATGCACACACTCACACATGCATACACACACACTCACACATGCATACACATGCACACTCACACATATGTGCACACACACAATCAAACACACACACACAGCAGCCTTGAGCTGTGCAAGAATCACTTTGCCTTTCTGCTTCCCCCCAAATCGACATCCATCTGACACCACAGCAAGGGAGGGGAAAGAGGGTGGCACTGCCTCCCCTCTGCTCCAGGGTGAGAAGTGAAATGGACCCTCTGCAGACTGGACTCTCTCTCTTTCCAGGTCACGCTGCACCTGCCTCACTGGATGTTCCTGATGTTGTCAATACATTCTCCATCCTGTGAGGTGGCAAGGTCTGGAATGAAGGAGTCCATGATCCCCATTTCTGAGGAGGAATCCTGTGATTTTACTGGGTTAATTTCCATGTGTTAGGATCCCTAGACCAGCCTATTAACCAGGACTCATTCATAGTTATCTGTCTGGACATATCCACCAACTCTGTGGAACTGGAGAGGGCAAACCCTCGTCTTCACACCCACGGGCTGAGGAGGGAACTCTTGCTTGGAAAGCCCTTGATCAAGGTCCAGGCACCTTTAGGAGGCAACAGGGCAGGGCTTGCTCTCGTTTTCTCTTCCTCTCTCCTTCCCTGCCTTTCCCATGCCCCCTACTTTCATCAAGGAGTCAAAAATAAGGTAAAGGAATGTTTAGGTGAAGAAGAAATCAACACAATGTAAGTGGCTGCCACTTCCTAGGATGCTGCGGTTCATGTCATGTGGAAGGTTACGGGGATTTCCACCTAAAGCAACCCCTCCTTGGGTTGCTCATAGACAGGTGATTCACCGTGTTCATCTCAAAGGTGATGAAACTACAGGTCAGACAACTTCAGTGACCTGCTCAAGAGCCCACCACAGGGATACCAGGAATACATGGCAGGTCTCCAGGTTGAACTGAGGTTTTTCTCTCTAACTCAGCTTCTCTTTGCATGGCACAGTGATAGTGCAGTAAATGGATCAGCCCCCAATAAGGAAGGAATGAAGGAGGCCCAACTCTTTAAGGAGCACAGATAGGGACCACCACTAAAAATCTGCTCCTTTAAAATCCAAATGTGTCATTCCTTTGGATGAGGAATTGGCCTAATGAAAATTTTTGTGGACACTTTTGCTGCTATTGCAGGGAAAAGAAATTATAGTAATTAAAGTGTCATGGATCAAATCTGACAGGAATGATGACAAGAGTTACTTTTAGCTACAAGTGAAGAACACATGTAATTAGAAGTAAAGTGAGATCGATAAAGGTTATACAAACCCCAGCTGGAGAAAGATTCTGGTATTAAAAAAGCAATTAGTAAATGAGCAAGCACATTAATAAGGCAAATATTTATTTTTAGCAGATCCTGGAATCAGTATGGTTCAAAATCAAAAGGATCTACAGTTGATGATGAGATAAAACTGTGGGCAAACATCTCCAGGAAGGCAGCAGATTTCTTCAACTGGTTTCCAAAATCTGGATATAATGGCATATAAATGGACTCGCTTATGAATAAAAATGTAGCAATTATGATGGCATTGTCAATAATAATAATAATGTAGGTACATGCTACATGGTAAAGCACTTTTCACAAAAGCAGCTAGCTCCAGCTAATTTTTTTTTTAATATGCTTCCATTCTTTCTTCATCCTTCCCTACCTTTCTTACTGGTCATGTTACTGGCACTTTTCGGGGGGAGGGGCGGGGGGAGGCAGGGTCTCACTCTGATGCCCAAGCTGGAAGGCACTGGCACAATCTCAGCTCATTGCAACCTTTGCTTCTCAGGTTCAAGCTATTTTCCTGCCTCAGCCTCCCAAGTAGCTGGGATTACAGGCACACACCACCACACTCGGCTAATTTTTTGTGTATTTATAGTAGAGATTCTGTTGACCAGGCTGGTCTTGAACTACTGACCTCAAGTGATCCACATGCCTAGCCTTCCCAAAGTGCTGGAATTGCAGATGTGAGCCACTGCACCTGGCCATTATTTACACTTTATGCCGACCTCTCTTGATAAACAGGACAGACAGGGTTCTTACCTTCACAAAGCAAACATTCTGATGGGGTGGGGGTAGACTTTAAACAAAGTGTGGGGGGGTAGACTTTAAACAAATAATTACATAAGCAAGATTTTTTTGTTTTAAATTATGACAAGCAAAGAAGTGTTGAAATGATAGACTCTAAGACCGGGCGTGGTGGCTCATGCCTGTAATCCCAGTACTTTGGGAGGCCAAGGTGGGTGGATCACGAGGTCAGGAGTTCAAGACCAGCCTGGCCAAGATGGTGAAAAGCTGTCTCTACTAAAAATACAAAAATTAGCTGGGCGTGGTGGCGGGTGCCTATAATCCTAGCTGCTCGGGAGGCTGAGGCAGACAGTTACTTGAACCGGGGAGGCAGAGGTTGCAATGAGATGAGATCACGCTGCTGCACTCCAGCCTGGGTGACAGAATGAGACTCCATCTCAAAAAAAAAAAAAAAAAGAAAGAAATGATAGACACCAAAGAGTCAGGGTCAACTTTGAAGGTACCCAGGAAGGACCTCTCAGGTAAGATCACGTTCAATCTCACAGTCAGCCGCAGAAAGATCGTGGGGGTATCTATTTCCTGTGGTTGCTGTAACGAAGTATCACAAACTGGGAGGCTTAAGCCACAGAAATGTAATATTTCACAATTCTTGAGATTAGATCGGAGATCAAGGTGTAGATGGTTCACTCTCCTGAGGTCTTCATACTGTCTTCTTTCTGTAAATGTCTCTCTCTGCGTCCAAATTTTCTCATTATGTAAAAATATGGGCACATAAGATTATAGTCCACTCTAAAGACCTTATCTGAGGTTGACCACCTGTAAAGACTCTAATTCCAAATAAAGTCACATTCACAGGTACAGGAGGTTAGGACTTCAGTGTCTTTGGGTGGGACATTATTTAATCCATAACAATGAGTCACACGTATTATGAAGCTAAAGAACACGAAGAGCCAAGGCCCCAAGGTAAGAGGGAATTAATAAGCATGTAGTTTTTTGAAACAATAACCCATGCAACAGCACTCTTTCAAGTGTATACAAGCCTTGTACACAGAACTAAGGATGTGGTGGAAGATCTCCAACCTGAATGTAGAGACCTTGTGTCAAGACCACTTGCACTTCAAGATCCTGGACAAGTCTCTTTCCACTCGAAAACTTTCCCTTGCTCTCCAGAAAAGAAAATGAAGAACGCCCCACTCCCACAGATGGAAAGTGTAAATGCACACGAAAGTGCTTGCTACCCATTCAATGCTTTACAATATAAGATAATATAATATGGAAAAACTCCATATGGATAGAAATTAATTACAAATCTGTCTGATTCATGTGAATGATCTGGAAGAGTAGAGCGTGTTTATATAAACCCTGGTACAGGACTCAGCTCTGCTACCTAAAGAGTTCTTGGTTACACCTGGAAAAACCCACCTTTTGTTTTGTTTCTTTCTTTTTTTTTTTTTTTCTTTTTTTTGAGATGGAGTCTCACTCTGACCCCCAGACTGGAGTGCAGTGGCGCGATCTCGGCTCAATGCAAGCTCCGCCTCCCGGGTTCACGCCATTCTCCTGCCTCAGCCTCCCAAGTAGCTGGGACTACAGGCGCCTGCCACCGCGCCCTGCTAATTGTTTGTATTTTAGTAGAGATGGGGTTTCACCAAGTTAGCCAGGATGGTCTCGATCTCCTGACCTCGTGGCCTCCCAAAGTGCTGGGATTACAGGTGTGAGCCTCTGCGCCAGGCCTGAAATACCCACCTTTTAAATTTGAGGTCTCAAAGCCCTGTTAGAGAGACAGCAGGCCATAATGACAAGGGCTTGGCACCTGGAGCTAGGGAGACAGGGTTAAATTCTGGCTTCACCACCTATCCAGCAGGTGACCCTGGGTGAGTCCATTCACCTTTCTGAATGCCACAGCATTCTTATCCCTATTTCTCCTAAGCAGTGGGAGTAACAGTAGTGCTTACCTCATAGAGCTGTGAGGAAAATTAATGTTGAAAGGTACATAGATTAGTTCCTGCAACAAAGTACTAATAAGAGCTTAAGAAATAAACATTGTACCTTCTTTCCTCCCACGGAGTCGGCTTTTTGTCATTAACTGTCATTCTCTCTGGTTCTATTTTGCCTTATTCTCCTCTTTCATTTTGGCTAATCACCTAATTATTTCAATAAGAAAAACCAATCAAATAGGAATGAACAAAACATCTATGGCTTACAAAGTGATTGTATATATACTCTCTGATTAACTCACACTCCCTGATTCAAAGTAAATAAAACAGTGCAACCAAGGTGAGCACTAAGGCACTAGGGATGTTGGCAAATCTGTGTTGAATGTCTGTGGTGTCTGGATGCCAGGGGAGCCTGTGAACTAGATTCTGAATTCTGGTATTGAATCCAACTTCGGATGTTTTCAAACTGTGCCATGGAAACACAACCACTTCCCACCAGAACAGAATAACAGCTAATATTAAGTGTGTTTACCATGTGCCCCACACCACTTTCAGTGCTTTACATACAGTGACTCATTTTTCCTTCGAGAATTCCTATGTGGTAGGTACCATGCTTTTCCTCACTTAAATGTGAGGAGACAAAAGCACAGAAGATTTAGTAGCTTGTTGAAATGGCACAGCTGGGAAGTGTCGGATCCCCTTTCTACTGCTTAATCTTTAAGATTGTGAGAGGACTAGATGAAATAACATTCAACACAGCATCTAAGATTGCATTTTCAGAGATGGCTACAGCAGTATGCTCCATTCTACATGCTGTGCTGCCTTGTGACCTGGCCATGTCCTCATCAAAAACTAGAGACACTTTTGCCTTTTTTGAAGCTGGGTTGGCCTTCTGACTTGTTTGGAACAAACAGAAATGTGGTAGAAGCGACGCTGTGTAGCTGTAATAAGGCTAGATTTGAAGCTTCTGGTTTCACCTGTTTGGAACACAACATTTTGGAAGCCAGCTGCCATGCTGTGAGGAAGCCCAAGCAGCCACGTGGAGAGGCCACATGGAAGAGGATCAAGATGACTGGACAGCAGTCACAACTGAGCTACCAGACAATGGCCTGTAGTATCAACTTCTAGTCATCTTTGTGCTCTAGCCAGTTCTAATCAGAAAACAAGGATTACCTGTTTAACCTACACAATCATGAAAGAAAATACACTGTTTTTGTTGTAAGCCACAAAGTTTTGAGATAGTTTGTTTCTGCAGCAATTAATAGTCATGATGGTGCCAATTGTTTAGTTAGCAGTTGATAAGACATAGCCATGATTATTGGTTTTAGGTACGTTAATGAATCAGCATCACAGACTTGTGATAAGCTACCCAACCTCCTACAGCTTTCAAAGTAATGAGTGAAGGCTCGAACTCTGGTTTTCTAACTTCGAACTCTACGTTCTTTCCTTGACACCTGCATTTCTCAAGTGTGATTCCAGATCAGACTGTTTCTCATCCCTGTTATCACCCTAGTCAACACCAGCATCACCACTCCCCTGGGCTGCAGCAACAGCCCATAAACCCATCCTCTCGGCTTCCAAGTCATTCTCAGAGCTGCCAGGTTGATCTTTTTAAAGCGTACATTGGATGATGTCACTCTCCTGCTCAGTGCATCTATACTGAGAATTAGGTCCCACACTGCACAAATCTGGCCCTGTCTGGCATCCTGTGGCTCCTGCCAACCTCCCCCTCACTCCCTCTGCCCAGCCTCACAGCCTGCTGCTCTCTCTGCCTGACCCACTCCCCCACACCCTTAGTTCCAGTCTCCGTCCAAATGCCACCTCCACAGCGATGCTCCCTGGACTCCATTTAGCTAAAACACCCTCTGAACCCCAATCCTCTCTTCCTCCTGCTTCTTTGTCTTTCTATTGCTCGTCACTATTAAATTCGTATATTTATATCTTATGTTTTACATGCATATAAAATATATATTCATTTTCTTATTTACTCTGTTTCTGAGTTTGATGGAGAAAGAAACTTTGTTCATGTTTTAATCATACATCTCTTACTGCTTAGAATAGTAACTGCCTAGAATAAAGGGAGCTATGGTTTCAGCATTTCCTAAATACTCTCGTGTGGTCTGTCTATGCTTTGGCTTTGGTTTGGAGTTCCTGATTAACCAACATGCAGCAGAAATCTCTGTATTCTCACTGTTGTCTCTTCAGCTCAAGTGGGTGCTTTGTGGGCGTGGTCTGTCTATTCCAGGGCTTGTGTGAATGTGGCACTGGGTACCCACTATACACACACTTTTCCCTGTTCAGTGATGGACTGGCTGACTGTCATTACCACAGGAGCCTTCGTTTTCCCTCTCTCTTTGGGTCATCTCTCATCACTTGAATAAGGAAGGACAGAGCTTTGACTGTGCCATGACCTTAGTAAGAGGATGGCTTGGTCTGAGATCTCTGTAAGTAGTTAGTTCCCAGTCTATTCTATAGAGCAAGTTCAGGACGCTGGCAGAAGAAACAATGAAAGACTTGAATGGTCTTGTTACAATCATTTTATGTGGAGAAACAGGCTCAGGCTCAGAGAGGTTCTGATGTGCTCACAGTTGCACACTTAGTCATCGGGGGAGCTAGATTCAAACGCACAAGCTCTTGCAAGTCTCCGAAACCATTCCTCTCAAAGGCTGTACTTTCAGTCACCACCTCCCGGGTGGGAAGGTCTGCCATTCTCCCACGACCTGCAGAGTTCTTCGGGGCATCTTCTGGAAGTGTTTCATCTCTCAGCTATAAATTCTGTACGATTTTTTGTTAGGCCATTCCAGATCAGATACTATACAACTGTGTTCTTCAGTACAGTATCCATTAGCCACAGGTAGCTCCTGAGCACTTAATGTAATTAGTTTAAATTGAGGTATACTATTAAGCATAAAATAATACTAGATTTGAAGGCTTAGTAAGAGAAAGCAATGTAAAATATCACATTAATAATTATACTGATTACATGCAGAAACGATAATATTTTGGATAACATGAAATACGTTATTAAAATATTTTCACCTGTTTCTTTATACAGGTTTTTAACGCAACCACTACAAAATTTTAAATCTCATATATAACTCAAATTTTTACATTACATTGTATTTCCCTTAGACCTCACTGGAAAACAATACTGCAAGTTCTCACTCATATACTCTTGGATGTAGAGTGTGGAATCACAGACAATGCAGACTATAAGGAATGAAGGGATTGGAGAGGGGTGGATGACGAGAAATTACTTAAAGAGTCCAATGTATTTTATTTGGGTGATGTAGACCCTAAAAGCCTTGACTTCACCACTACCTAATCTACGCGTGTAACAAAATTGCTCTTGAATCTCATAAATTTATACAAACAAAAAAAGACAGCACTGTTATAGAATATCCTTATTCTTATTCCATGATCATTCAAACAGTAAGCCATATGTCATATAAATATACACCTCATATACATACATGTATACATACACTCATGTACATATGTATACATGTACATATACATACATATACGTATAACATACACACCTCATATACACAGCATATACAAAGTCTTTCCCCAGTTTCCCTCTGTATTCTCCTCTTCATCTTATAAAACATCCATTTATGCCCTGTAAAAAGCCACCTCAGCCACCCTAGACATATGGCACCATTGCCTTGTCCAGCTTAAGCATATAGTAGAATATACCTCCCTACTTTCCTCAAACACTATTTTCTAAAGCTTATGACTTCTTCACTCATGGAAATCTCATACGTCCTTTAAAATCATGCAAAATGCTACCATGAAGCCCCCTGAGGCTTTCTTCAATAGAATCCTTTATGAACAAAGCAGCTTACTTACTCTTCTCTCAAAAAAAAAAAAAAAAAAAAAAAACTTTTAAAAAATATTTTGCCTCCTGCCTCAAATATCTATTATCGTGTGTGCCTCTCATACACTTTTGTAGGCAACGTGAGCATAGGAGGTATTTATCCAACAAATATTTATTGGGAACCCAATATGCCTCAGGCATCCCATTAGCTCTGGGATTACATTAAATAGAAAAATAAATACATTTATTTTCTTTTATTCTCACTCTTATTTTTTCTGATGCTAAAGAGGGATTGGAAGTGCAAGACACTCACTGGAAGAAATGCTCATGAAGGATAAAGAGGGTGAGAGCAGATGCAGGTAGGAAGACCCTTGGCCATGACACAGATGTGACACCTGTAAAAGGAAATAGGGAAAGGAAGACGAGACAGGAAAAGCCTCAGACCTCAGAGCCATGCAGAGGATGTCTCAGCCAGGTGTCAGTAAGGCATCTGCTATCGTCTGAATGGGTGTGTCCCACCAAAATTCATATGTTAAAATTCTAAACCCAAACCTGATGGTATCAAGACATGGTGCCTTTGGCAGGTGATAAGGATGAAGCCCTTATGGATGGGTTCATGCTCTTGTAAAAGAGGTCCGAGAGCGACACCACCCTACACACATCATGCCTTCCACCATGTAAAGACAGAAAGATGGCACTGCCTGGGAACCAGAAAATGGGCCCCCACCAGAAACAGAATCTGCCAGCACCTTGATCTCAGACTTTCTAGCTGTCAGACCAGTGAGAAACAAAAATCTGTTGTTTATAAGCCACCCAGTTTATGGCATTTTTTGTTAGAGCAGCCTGAATGCACTATGACAGCATTTTTGAGCCAAAGTCACCCTTTGGAAGAGGCTTCCACTGTAGGGCAGGAATGGACCTATACTAGAAACCCCTCCGTGCTCAGTATTTGTCTGAGAGCAGTCCTGGGGAACTGTGTCCTGAGTGTTTACGCCGCCACCTGGGGAAGATCTGAGGATGCAGCGGGTTTGGCTGAAGGGACACTGTCTCTTTGCAGTGGTTCTCTTAAAGAGATATCTAACTGGGGGACCTCCATGACACGCAGCCCACTTCTTCTCTTAAAAGATCCAGGTGACTTAAAATGTGGCATGCAGGCCGGGCGCGGTGACTCAAGCCTGTAATCCCAACACTTTGGGAGGCCGAGACGGGCGGATCACGAGGTCAGGAGATCGAGACCATCCTGGCTAACACGGTGAAACCCTGTCTCTACTAAAACTACAAAATCTAGCCAGGCGAGGTGGCGGGCGCCTGTAGTCCCAGCTACTCAGGAGGCTGAGGCAGGAGAATGGTGTAAACCCGGGAGGCGAGGCTTGCAGTGAGCTGAGATCTGGCCACTGCACTCCAGCCTGGGCAACAGAGCGAGATTCCGTCTCAAAAAAAAAAAAAAAAATATGGCATGCAGATTACCAGCATCAAGGTTAACTACAGGCTTCAGAGCCATAAAGTCATGAGTTTGAACCTCAGATGACTACTTTACAGTTGTATAATCTTAGGGAAACAAGTTCATTCTCTAGGCTTCAGTCTTCATCTGTAAAACAGTTGTTGACTGTTGTTTCTTTACTCAAACACCTCACTGGGTAGCTATGTAAAACAATAAAATGCATATAAATCATAGCTCCTACAACAACATGTTGCATTGACGTTAGTAATGATACCTATTATTGTTGCTATTGTCATTGTTTAATTGTTTGTACCCTGAAATATCAGAGTGTAAATATATACCTGAAATCCATCAAAGAAAATGAAAATAAAATCCAGATATGCTAGTGATATGGATAAATCTCATATTTCCTGGCAGTCTTTCTTGAAAGGGAAATATTAGCTGTTACTTAATTCTAAATCTCCAAAAAGAAAATATCTCTTTCCACACTGGAAATGAAACATTCTCAGCACTAAAATCAAGAAGATATTTTTCACAGGGTACTCAATGGGGACAGGAACTTATTTATCCTGCATTTCTCTTGGGACAGGTTGGTGCATCTCCCAGGTTCTGTGCTCAGCAGAGGTGGGTTAAGTTGATCTGAGAGACAGGAATGCAGTTCCAGAACCATAACTGTGCTTGCCTTCCATAAAAATACAGGAGCTTTGAAAAAGCTCTTCAGGTGTCAATATGAGTACATTTGGGAAAATGGAAACATCTTAGAATAGTTTAGCCTCTTATTTGTAGTATCATGAGCACTCTAAGAGCTTTCTGGAGACTTTCTGGAGATCACTAGGAACTTGTGGATGGAGGGAGGTGAAGATGCTGACCTTCGACCCACAAACATCTATGTTTTGATGCCAGTTCCCTCCATTCTTCCCTCTACAGATTGTTGGGAATATATACGTTCTCCCTGAGCCTGTTTCTCCATATGCACAATGTAGATAATTATACCTTGGCAGAAGTGTCGAGAAGATAAAGCATTTACAGGAAAAGAAAAGAGAAAAAAAAGTAGAACAAAATTGCCTTAGCTTGGGTTCCCTTGGGAGCAGACAGACAGGGAGGGATTTGAGGGCAAGAAGTTGATTTGCAAGATGAAAGCAGGAAACCCAGATAAGGGGGTGTTATAAGTTTAATTATGTCCTGCCAACATTTATATGTTGAGTGCCTAATTCCTAATATTTCAAAACGTGACTATATTTGGAGACAGGGTCTTTAAAGAGGTGATGAAGTGGTCATCCGGGTGAGCCCTCATTCAATATGAGTGGGGTCCTTATAAAAAGACATGATGAGGACCCAGGCACGTGTACAGAATGAAGTCCATTGGAAGACAGGAGGAGAAAATGGCCATCTACAAGCCAACGAGAAAGATATCAGAAGGAATCAACCCTGCTGACACCTTGTTCTCTGACCTCTAGCCTCCGGAATTGGGAAAGAATACATTTCTACTGTTTAAACCTCCCGGTCTGTACTACTTTGCTAAGTCAGCCCTAGCAAACATATACAGGGAATGGGGAACTGCCACAGGCAAGCTGATATGGTTTGGATGTTGGTCCCTCCAAATCTCATGTTGAAACTTGATTCCCAGGATTGGAGGTGATGCCTGGAGGGAGATGATTAGATCGGGAGCAGGTCCCCAGGGTGAATGGGTCCCCAGGGTGAATGACTCAGCACCATCCTCTTGGTGATAAGTGAGTTCTCGCTCTGAGTTCACATGAGATCTGGTTGTTTAAAAGAGTATGGCACCTCCCACCACTTTGCTCCCACCCTCACCGTGTGACAGGCCTGCCCCTGCCTTCACCTTCCACCATTATGTGAGCTTCCTGAGGCCTCACCAGAAACAGATGCTGGTGCCATGCTTCTTGTACACCTGTAGAACTGTGAGCCAGTTAAACCTCTTGTCTCTATAAATTACCCAATCTTGAGTATTTCCTTATAACAACACAAGAATGGTCTAATATAGAAGGGAAGGAGGCTATACTGGGTACACTGATTAGCATGGGACCAGCTATAGCCGCTAGCCTCAGTCCCACCGAGAACACTAGGTAACTGTATATAGTTGTCTCACTCTCAGGGTGGAGAAGCTGGGGGCCCACCCAGCAGGCTCCATCCATCACTGGTCATGGGCTCTGCCTGGGAAAATAACTCCCTGGCCTGCCACACACTGTCAGGCTGAGCAGTTTCTGAAGTGTAGAGCATCCGCATCCTCAGGCCAGAGCACTAAAAATCCTTATAGCCTTGGAACCTATGAGTGCCCAGGGCACCGGCATAGTATATCTATGGCATCTTCTACCAAAATGCTTAGTAAAACCTAGTTACAAAATATAGTAATGCACTGCACAAGGATATTTGGGTATACAAAAGTGATCCATAAGATGATAACAGAGCCAAAAAATTTGTATCTCCTGGGACCTTTTCATGATCCCGATCCTGTGTATGCCTAGGCTAAGGTGTGTGCTTGTGTCTTAGGTTTTAACAAAAAAAGTTTAAAACATTTCAGAAAGTTGAAAAATTGAAAAATAGAGAAGAGCTTATAGAATAAGAATAGAAATAAAGAAATATTTTTGTGCAGCTATGCAATGTGTTTGTGTTTAAACATTATTACAAAAGAGAGAAAAGTTTAAAAAATTAGAAAGTGTATAAAGCCAGAAAGTTATAGTAAGCTAAGGTTAATTTATTATTGAAGAAAGGATTTTTGTATACATTTAGTGTAGGCTAAGTGTACAATGTTTATAAATCTGTAGTTGTGTACAGTAATGCTCAAGGCTTCACACTCACCATTCACCTACTGACCACTTGCAGGGCAACTTCCAGTCCTGCAATCTCCATTCGTGGTCAGTGTCCTTAAAAAGTGTACCATTTTATTTTATTTTATGCTGTATTTCTAGGATATCTTTGTACTAGTCAGGGTTCTCTTAGAGAAGCAGAACTAATAGGATATATACATACACACACACATAATATACATACATATGTCTGAACATATATATGTATGTTCCTATTATGTGTATATATTAGTTATATTATGTGTATTAGTTATATATATGTGTATATATATATGTGTATATATGTGTGTGTATATATGTATGTTCCTATTAGTTATGTGTATATATTAGTTCTATTGTGTGTATTAGTTATATATATGTGTATATATATGTGTGTATATATGTGTATGTGTGTATATTTATATAAAGGGGAGTTTACCAAGTATTAACTCACACAATCACAAGGTCCCACAATAGGCTGTCTGCAAGCTGAGGAGGAAGGAGAACTGGTCCAAGTCCCCAAACTGAAGAACATGGAGTCCAATGTTTGAGGGCAGGAAGCATCCAGCACAAGAGAAAGATGTAGGCTGCGAGGCTAGGACCATGTCCCCTTTTCACGTTTTCCTGCCTGCTTTATATTCCCTGGTGGTTGATTAGATTGTGCCCATCAGATTAAGGGCGGGCCTGCCTTCCCCAGTCCACTGACTCAAATGTTAATCTCATTTGGCAATACCCTCACAGACACACCCAGGATTAATACTTTCTGTCCCTCCATCCAATCAAGTTGACACTCAGTCTTAACCATCACAACCTTTTTATGTTTAGATGTATTTAGACACACAAATACTTACCATTGTGTTACAATTGTCTACAATATTCAGTACAGTCACATGCTGTACAGGTAAGAGGCCTAGGGGCTGTACCATATAGCTTAAGTGTGCAATAGACCAGACCATCTAGGCTTTTGTAAATACACTATGTTCACACAGTAATAAAGTCACCTAATGGCGCATTTCTCAGAACCTAACTTCATTGTTAAGCAATGCATGACTTTAAACAAAGGCAACATTAATGAATTCAACACATACTGTTTTTACTGGCCCTGGGCCCTGTTGTAGGCTCTGGAATTACCCAGGTGACCCACACAGATCAGAATCTTGCCATCCTTCAATGTGGAGTTTGGATGGAAATGAGGTGGTCAGAGGAGATAGAAAGAGAACTTTTCACAAACAAGTAACTCTAGAGAGTGACAAACACTATAAAGGAAAAAACGCAGGACGATGAGATGGACTAGTTGACACAGGGTCACCGTCACCAGTATTTGTAAGGAAGAAGGACAGAAGTGAAGGAGCCCTAGTACATACTTCTTCACACAGGGGGAAAGCAACTTGATTTATCAAGGGACTCAGAATTCAAGGGAAACCCTGAGTTTGGGGCACGCACAAATTTTCTTCTGGAAGAGAAGAACGTGGAAAGGCAGGACCCTGAAGAACTATGCAGAGAAGACACAAGTTCAGTTTCTCAAAAGGCAGACAAATGTACTCTGAGGGCAGTGACCTTTGGCTGGTCCTAAGTTGGCTTCCGATATTTTTACGAGTTTTAAACTTTCAGATGCGTAAAACGCTTAGTATGTGAAGAACAAATCACTAGAATTCACCACAGAAGGAACCAGTGGGCTTACCGACATGCATTTAACTATGTTCTGGCCTTGGGAAAATAATTCAGCAGCAAAGTATCCACAGGTAGCCTCTGAACCCAGTGGGCTTCAGTCTAGTTCGGAGCCAGGGGAGATTTTGCCCCCAGGAGACATTTGGCAATATCTGGAGCCATTTGATCGTCATACCAGGGAATGCTACTGACTTTGGATGGTGAGTGGCCAAGCGTTCTGCTAAATATCCTAAAATGCAAGAATAGCCCATCTACCCCACCATGGCAGAATTATCCGACCCAAACTAGCAACAGTTTCAAGGTCAAACACTTCAGGACAGTCAACGACGCTGGGCTTTACCCCCTCAACTGCAATATTGAAGTTCATCTTCTCTCGTTTGTTCTTCCAATACCTAAAACAAGGCCACAATCATTAGATGACAAATAAACATCAATTATCATATGAGAAATGCTGGTCATCAGGGCAGTGTGATACAATAGAAAGAGAACAGGATTCAGCAGCAGATGCCCCTGGTGTTTCGTTATTTCGCTTACTACCCATGTAACTTCGGGTGTGTGGCATGGTCACTCTGACCCTCAGTTTTCTTATCTGTCCAAAGAAGGCAGGTGTAAATGTAGCGTAAACGCACATAACAAGCAGCCAGCCATGTAAGACACAGAGTAGATCCTCAAGTCTTCTGTCTCACAACTGCCACCCCTGCCGTGGTGGCTCAAACAGCATTACTAAGTCACTCTATGCTCACTTCTAATATTGAATCAATAAAAAATATATTTTCAAAATTTTTCTTCATGTAGATGTCAGTCTCAACTGCTTAATCACTTAAGTGGCAATTGGATTATAAGAATTGAAATCAGAAAGAAAGTGTAGACATTACTTTCTAACATCATATTTTCAGCGGTTTTAAATTTTATCTGTAAGTTCTTCAGAAGGAAGACAAACCTGGATACAGAGAGGAGATGAGCACATAAAATGAGACTTCAGAATCAGTAGAAATAATCCTGTTTGGAAGAGGGTATTTTTGTTGCTGCTGTTTTAGTATTTGTTTTGTTTTCTCCTAAAGCTTTATTCTCCCATCAGAGAAATCAGTGGGCTAGCTAATCAAAAATGAAAGACAAGAAGATTTCAGTGGTTGTAACGAGTCCTACGAGCTCGGCTGTGGATCATAGTGAAACTGACAACAGTGAGAGCTGGTTGTCCCAGGACATGCTCAGAGCCAGGTGTTCACCTGAGGGTGATTTGTTTGTTTCATTCTCCTGCCAACTTCTCAAAATAGTTATTCTTCTTTCCATTTTACAGATGGGTAAATGATGCTCAGTGACATTCAACAACTTGTCTGAAGCCACTCAGAAAGTGCTGGAACAACAGTATTTAATATTTCAAGTATTCGCACACATTAATTCATTGAATGTTCATTAATATTGCATGGAACTAACTTGGAAATGTTTTTCTTTCTGCCTAGTTTTTTTTTTTTTTCTTTCCAATAAGTAACTGAAGGCTCATATATAGATCGCTGAATGCTTTCAAAATGATGTCATTCTTAGGAGAGAGTTAGGAGGGGTCAGTTCAATGTAGTCACAAGTTATGATAGAGAAATAGAAAATCTGGAGTTGAGACCCAGTTTTGCTTTACAAAAGCCACTTGACATGCCTTACCTTAAAATCTGCATTTGCGAAAAGGGATACTAATGATGCATAGATGGACATAATTTAACAAAATACCTCAATTGCCTCTTTGGCACCTCACAGCAACTCTTAAGCTGGTTACATCAAGGACTATCAGCTACAGTCCTGTTGCTGTTCCTTCCACAGATTTTGCATTCTTTATATCTGAAGACTGCCTGTTATTTTTCATTATGTAATCTGGATATAGTCAGTGGCTGACACATAATAAGGTTTCTGTAAATGTCTGCTGGCTAAAAGAATAGTCAATAAACATCTAGAAAAGAATGTCTTCCCCCAATATCTTGTATGAGCTATTACAGAAATTTAGTATCATTTTCTGTTCCATTTTAAACAATCAAATAAATGGACACCATTGCATAGGATGTCAATAACATTATTGAAGTCAAAGTCATTTCTGAACTTGACTTCCCATATAATGCAGAAGGAAGGATTAGCAATACACACGTAGACAATGATGATGATTTGCTCTTTGCAGGCTATGTTAGTCACTGTCCTAACGCAGGGCCCAGGTATAATATTCCTTGGCTTGAAATCTATGTATTACCTTAAACTGACCCCTGTGCTAAACTTTAAGCTCACATAGTCAACTGCCTATGTGGCATTTCCACCTAGCTGTCTAATAGACATTTCTAATTTAATGTGACCACAACTGAGATTTCAATCTTTTATTTTTTTCCAAAGCTGCTTCTCACCTCGGCGACCCCATCTTAGGAAATGACAGCTTCATTCATTAAGTGGCTCAGGTGAAGAGCCTGAACATCCTCCACGACTTCTCTGTCTGTATTCATATCATCCATATTCAATGTATCAGGTCATCCTGTGGGCTCTACTTTGAAAAATACCTAGAATCTGATCATTTCTCTCACCCTTTATGACTGCCATTGGCTCCAGCCATCATCATGTCTCTCCAGCACTGTAAAAATAGCCCTAATAGTTCTCCCAGCCATGACCCTTGCTTGATCATGGCTACAATGTCTGTTTTTGTCACTTCTCTCTTCTGATATTCCATATTTCGGAAACTTACCCTTAGTCCTCTCCTGTGTTTGTCTATGCCATTCCTCATACAAGCTTGAAGCCTTTATTTTTATTGTTTTCCCAGCCTTAAATTTGGTATCTTGTTTCATGCTGCATTCCTAGTGTCTAAAACAGTATCTGGTACATAGAAGGAACTCAATAAATATGTGTGGAGTGAATAAAGCAGGTATCATGTAGACTAGTTGGAAAAATATCACTGATGGTCATTCAGATTCTTTCAAGTTTGAAAATGCCTCTGTTCATACATTTGAACAACTTTAAGGAAATAGCCCATCATATATGTTTGATTTGAAATGTTATAAGTAACAACACATGATTACAAATTGCAGACTCTTTATCAAAATATATGCCTACCAGGAACCAGGTTTTAGAAAAACAATTGAACCTTGGAGTGATCATTCAGATTTCACACCCACTTCTATTTGGAGAGGAACCTCTTTCTGTAAGGAGAGAAGATACATCTTGGCAAAACAGAAATGCTTTGAACAAGAGAAATTAAACATAATTAAAGGTCACAGATTAAGTATAGAAGTTTACAAAAGAAAAAGTAGTATGTGTGTGTCTATGTATGTATCTGTATGTGTATGTGTGTGTATGTGCATGTGTCTGTGTGTGTGTGTGTTTTCCAAATAACATTCAGTAATGGCCGAATGCAAGTTTGACTTTGAGAAAGTTTAGAGGCAAAAGACAGATAAAAATTAAAGTTTTTCCTTAGTTATAAACAGAAATGAATGCTTGGATGACAATTGCTAAAAATGTTTAATCAGAAAGAATAAAATTAATTTGTGTTTGCATTCAAAAGTATGTACTATTTTAACCTTTGTTTTAATTTGGATACAATCTTGCCTGAGAAGAAAAATAGTAGAAGTTAATATGAACTGTCTCTCTAATAAAGTTTGAACATTTCAATTTAAGGGAACTAATAAGCACAATTTCCTTTCTAGTCCAGATTTTCTTGTTTCTCTCCTTTTGGAGAATGCTTCTAAATTTTCCTAAGCTTTTAAAATAGAAACTACATTTCCCCTGGAGGCAACTAAGAAAATTTTTTGCCCAGAGTCTAACCTTAAATTTGTTAAATCTATTTAATTATAAAATTTCACAAAAGGTTAAAACAAGTATATGGTCTCATTCATAACATTTTCAAGTAAATACTAATTATACATAAACTTAGAAAGTGGTACAAACAGCATCTCTAATCCAAAGGGAGTAGAATCCCTTTCTAGAAATGGTGGTCTTCGTTTTCTGGGTCTATTAGTGCTAAATAGTTCAGTGAATTTTGAGCTTCAGGTTTTCTGTTTGCAAATAGAAGGGCAATTGCCCCAACTCTCTCTGCAGTACCAGAATATTTCAAAAATCCAATCAAATAACAGATGAAAGAGCATTTTCAGTAGGTTACCATCAGTATCTCGTGTGCACGTCCATACAGCCACTCATGGGGAAGCAGAAGACAAAGCTTCTTTATTGACTACGTGAAGGTCACGTCTCAGGTGCACGTCTCTCACGAATGCATTTACGTCATGAAAGTCATCTTTGGCTCGCCAGTGACGCACTCCTACTGTTCCTGTCTCTAGAAAGATGATCTCATTATGGCAAGAATGATTTAGAGATTAAAATGCTTAAAATAATGATGTAAATAAGAATTTTGCTCAGAAAACTATTTTTAGTAACACTTTCTTGGGGCCCTCAGTTCTGAAAACCAGGGCGATCAAAACCGTGTGCTTCAGCAGGCAGTCCTCTGATTTTCTCTCTGGATACCAAGAATTCGCTTCAGCAAATCATTTGCAGCTATGATCAGTTTCAGAGAGGCTGACATTGAAGAGATGAGAGAGTACTTCCCTGAGCCCAGTTTAAATATTCCCTTCCCCTTGGGAGTTCTTGGCCACCTATAGCTTCAAGAATTCAGTTTGGTTTGCTGTTCCATGATACAAATGTCAGCCAAGGCCAACATCTCCTTAAAATTTACATAAAATTGATGTGGAGTGTTCAATGCTCTCCCCAAATGTTCTACAAACTTCTAAGACTTCTTAGAATGCACCCTTTCTGCATTTGCATTCTCGTTCTGCTGGACATTTGCTCTTTTTTCATGAATAACCAATCATATCTCATCCCTTTTTCCACTCTGAAAGTTACAAGAGAAGGAAATTATCCTCTTTATTTTTAATATAAAAAAATCATACCCAGCATTTGTGATATAGCACTCTTTAGTGGACTTGGCAGATAGATGATTTGCGTTTTGTTTGTTTGTTTGTTTGCTTGTTTTTTATTTTTGAGATGGAGTCACTCTGTCGCCCAGTCTGGAGTGCAGTGGTGCAATCTCACCTCACTGCAACTTCTGCCTCCCAGGTTCAAGCGATTCTCATGCCTCAGCCTCCCGAGTAGCTGGGACAACAGGCACCCACCACCATGCCCGGCTAATTTTTTGTATTTTCATTAGAGATGGAGTTTCACCATGTTGCCCAGACTGGTCTCCAACTCCTGACCTCAGGTGATCCACCCGCCTTGGCCTCCCAAGTGCTGAGATTACAGGCGTGAGCCATCGAGCCTGGCCTGCGGGTTTTCTACTTATTGTAACAATCCAGATTGTAAAACTCAATTTCAGCTACACCACCATGGGGTTAAGCTGCTTCTGTCCCTCAAGACTGGCCCACCTAGAGTCCCTGGATTTCTTCTTCAGAACAGCTGTGCTCATCAGCCATCATATGTGTACTCACTTGCCCTCTCTGTCAATACCACACATCCTCAGTTTTACTCCTGGCCTCTAGTGACCCTCAAGGACTGGCTGTGGCTGTGGTAGGATGGTCTCTTCCTTCCCTCTTCCCCATCAGATTGTGTAAGTGAAGGTGAACAATGTGGAGATTCATTTTTCTTCTTATATACATTATCACAAACTTCTGTTTGCTTTCTTGAAGGGAAAAGGTGACTCTTGTCAATTTTATAAACTGTTTTAATGTAGAATTTTAGCTTTGATTTACAGAAAAGTTGTGAAGATTGTGGAGAGTTTCAATAAACTCCACAACCAAATTCCCCTGTTGTTAACATATTTACATTAATATGCTACATTTTTCAAGGCCAATAAACTGATATCAACATTATTAAATAAGTTCCTGCTTTATTCCAGTCTCCTTATTTATACTTAATGTTATTTTTCTATTCAATAATCCCATCTAGAATACCATGTTATCCCGATCAGTTTTGGTATTAAATAAACTTTGAAGAAATTAATTCTGATATATTTCCTATGGGGTTTCTCAGAAACTGTTGATTACTCTCAAACAAACAAAATTAATAGTAATAGTAGTGATAATAATAGTAATAAAAATGAACTTTTGGAAAACCCGCACCGTAGCTGATGTGAGATTATGAATCTGAGAGGGCTTTTCCTGTTTTATTTTTTTGTTTTTTTTTCTGAGATGGAGTCTCACTCTGTCACACAGGCTGGAGTGTAGTGGCGTGATCTCGGCTCATCGCAAGTTTTGCCTCCCAGGTTCAAGCAATTCTCCTGTTTCAGTCTCTCAAGTAGCTGGGACTACAGACATGCACCACCACGCCTGGCTACTTTTTGTATTTTTAGTAGAGATGGGGTTTCACCATGTTTGTCAGGCTAGTCTCGAACTCCTGACCTCAGGTGATCCACCCACCTTGGCCTCCCAAAATGCTGGGATGACAGGAGTGAGCCGCTGCGCCTGGCTGAGTCTTTTCTTATTGTGCTGTCAATTGTGTTGTCTATTTTACCAGTGATGACGCAGTACCCCAGAGAGCAGGTAACCTTTTTCTTGTTTCCATTGTGTATCAGTGATGAGATCAGGGCTAGAACCTTTGGCAGATAATTTTGAGCACTCTCAATTTATTTAGCTAATCATGAGTCCTGCCATCCTTAAGCAGAAGACAGAAAATTCCCATCCTGACCCTCTTGTAGCTACAGTGAGAGCATGTGACCTGCTTTTTTTCAGTAAGACTTGGCGTGACAGGTCAGGAAACAGACCCAGGTGCTCCCTCAGGTACCCATTGATTGACTCATAGGTGAGTGGGGCTGCCTGGAGAATTCCTCCAGTGTGACCCACCCTTGCCCTGGCTGTTCAGCATCAGAGGTCCACTTTCTGCCCATCCAGGGAATACCTGGGACTACACCATATCTTTTAATCAATTCCTTTTCTGTTGAACCACAATAGGGATTCTATTGCTTTCAGCTAAGGATTCTAATGGAGCTGAAATTCTCAGAAACCCTTCCCAAGAGTAATTGTATTTATTTCCACTACACAGTCAGTGTCTGCAAAGTTTAATTTGTAACAAAATGGTGATAGTCTTGAGTATCTTCTCCTTCCTTTGACTCCACTTAGACTTAAAGGAAATTTTTAGGAAAAGGGAAAATGTGTTGGCATGTGTATGAGTTTGTTAGGACTGTTGTAACAAAGTATCACAAATGAAATGGTTTAAACAACTGAAATGTATTGCTTCACAGTTCTGGAGGTTAGAATTCTGAGATCAAGGTGTTGGCAGCGTTGGTTCCTTCTGAGGGCTATGAGTGAAGGTCCTTTTCCAGGCCTCCTTCCAGCTTCTGGAGCTCTCCTGTCATTCTCTGTTGTTCCTTGACTTAGAGAAACATCATCCTGATCTCTGCCTTCATCTTTACATGGTGATCTTTCTGTGTGTGTGTGTGTGTGTGTGTGTGTGTGTCCAAATTTCCTCTCTTTAGAAAGACACTAGTCATACTGGATTAGGTCCTACATTCATGATTTTAACGTGATTACTTCTGTGAAGAACCTATCTCCAAATAAAGTTACCGCAGATAAAGTACTGGAGGGCAGGACTTCAACATATAAATTTCATGGACACATAATTCAGCCTAAACAGCACCCATTAAGCGATTACCAGCTTATTGAAAGCTAACTCCTGCAAGGTTGTAAGTACTATGGATGCCGTGGCACTCTGAAGGGGACTGACAACCAGAGAAAGAGGTAGTGCTATAGTCTCTGGCTCCACCAGTCAAGATGAAGTGTTTATTATGACCAAAAATCAGTTGGGAAACAAAGATGTTCACTGCTACTGGATACTAGGCATGAGCCTCGTTTCACAAACCTGGATATGCAGGCAAGTTTTGATTGGGAAAGTCTCAAAAGTCTAAAACCTGAGTAGGTCAGTCAGTTGGCTCAAGTCGCAGTAAGCCAAAACAAGGAGACACGTATTGACTTGTGTTTGAGAAGAAGGCAATCTCATGTTGGGGTCCTTTATGAATTTTCTGTCAAGAAACTGGAGTCTAGATCCCAGGTTTGGGGAAAGACAGGAAGGTTTCTGCAGGTGATTATGACATTAGGATACCTTCAGTGTCTTCTCTGAAAGAATCCAGTCACTCTTTCCTTCTTCCTCCTTCATCCCCACTGCTCCACGTCTAATCAATAACCAAGTCTGTCAATGCCAGTTCTTTCGTATCACCCATGCCCATCCTCCCCTCTCAATCTCTACTGTCACTGCCATATTGCAGGCCCCTCATTCCTTGTTCAAATTATGATAACAACTTTACTTTTTCAAAGTATCAGCATGACTTCATTTCTGGTTTTCACTTCATTTTTTTTTTTGCTTCTTTAAAATTTATTTTGGTGTCATAGGTACATACTTTTCCAATTAATTGTTTTCTACTAAAGGCTCCTCAGTTGTCTCAATACAATTTATTAAATAATCTATGTTTCTTCACTGATTTCAATGCTGCCTCCATCATATCCCAACTTCCTGTATGTACCTCGTTCTAATTTAGATTCTCTTTCACTCATCATTTTGACAATTCCTGTGCCAGTTTGCTTTAATTAGAGCAGGCTTACAATGTATTTTAATGTGTAACATTAAATCTGCCTTTCTAATTACTCTTTTATTTCAGAGTTGTCTTTCCTGTTGTTATAGGTTTGTTTTCCAAGACAGACTTTAAAATAGTTGTCAATTAAAAAAATAATTGGAATTTTGATTGGAAGTGAATCGAATTTGTAGATTAAATGTGGGCTAATTGTCACCTTCACAGTACTGAGTCTTTCCTCATCACAAGCTAGGTAAGTTCTTCACCTGCTTATTCTTTCATGGTACTTCCACGAGGTGTTTTCAGTTTTCATCCTAAAAATTCTATGTCTTTTTATTAAGTTTATTTTATTTGTGTTCATGTTATTGCTGTTGTGAATGGAGTTTTCGGGTTTTATTTTGTTTTAGTTTGCATTATGAGAAAGCTATTAATTTTTATATATTTACTACTACTAACTTTATTGAACATTCTGATTTTATACATTGGTGATTCAATGAGTCTTGTTAGGTTTTCCCAAAACGCAATTGCATCACCTTCATTACATCATTTTGTGTCTCTGTCAAAGCTGACCTTAAAAAATTAGAACACGTAAAAGACTGGTGATGAGGACCACATAGAAATAAGAACTGAAATTTGAAATTTAATAAATAACTTTATTAGCTTTGTAATGAAAACTATGATAAAGAAATAAGCAAAAATAATTATATTTATATTAACTATGTTAATATAATTATGAATAAACCGCACCAATATAGAATTCTCAAAACATGAATCACAGACAGGAAATAAATGAAAAGACATTCAACTACACAGGTAATGGAAAAATATACAAATAAAATGAATTTTTTTTAGCCTATCATATCAGCAAAGATTAGAAAGATAAGTGACTATGGTGATGAGGAGAACATGGCACTCCTACAATGATATAGGAAATAGAAAGCAGTATAACTTTTGGAGGAGAATCAAGCAATAATACACAAAATTTTTATTGCATATATCTTTAACCCAGCATTTCTTTTGTGTTAATTTTTCCATAATTTATTCAGAAAAGTCTATAATAACACATGCTGTATGGATGTTCAACACAGCATTTTTTATAACAGCAAAAAACTTAATGTTCACCCATAAGGAGCTGGTTAAATTAATGATAGTACCTGCATATAACAGAATACTCTATGTCCATAAATAACAATGTAGAGCTGTATTTACCCATATACAAAGGCATTCAGAACATTTTATGCAGTAACGAAGTAATATAATTATTATAATCCTATTTCTCTAAAGTAGTTTTTATGCTTATATACTCATATAACTTTCAAAAATCTGTTCATTGGGAAAACTATTCAAACTTTTTATTACACCTCACAATCCAGGGCAGCTGTCCTGTCCAAATCCAGCTTTGCTCCACCTCTGTTGCCCTAAGTCATGACATGGTTCCTTCCTCATGTGCCACACTGGTGTCTCTCAGTGCTGTGGACATGCCAAGATCTTTCTCATTTCGGGACGTGTGTCTGTTCTTTACTCTTTCTGAGCCATTCTTCCTTAGTTTGTGGCATCCTTTAGGTCTCAACTGAAATACCATTTTTTAATCAAAGCCTTCTTTGGTCACTGGATAGTAACCTCCTCATTCGCTAGTAGTAAGCACTTTTTCTCCCCACATAGCACTTGCTACAACTTTTAATTGTTTATTTCCTGAGTTGTTTTTCTGCTTATTATTCACTCCTGTCTTTATATTGAAAATACAACAAAACCAAGGACAGTCAAATTTCTCATTCATCATTTCCTGACACATATTAGATGATCAATACATAATTTTAATTAGTGAATATGCATGAAGAAATAATGGTGGATAGTCTCTGAAATGTTAGTGCTTATCTCTGGGCATTAAGATTTTTGGTCATTTTAAGTATCTTTCTTATATACTTCTGTATGGATGCCAAAATTAATTTCATATTTCTAAATATGAAAATCTTCTGTCATTTGTACATATGTATTTACATATTAGCCAGAAATCTTCAGAGAAACAAAACCAATAGAATTTGTAAAAATTTATAAAATGAGATTAATTATAAGGGATTTACCCACACGATTATAGAGGCCAAGAAATCCTGTGATTTTCTATCTGCATGGTGGAAATCCAGAAAAGTCAGTGATGTAGTTTCAGTCCAAGCCCCGAGGCCTGAGAACCAAGGGAGCCAATGATTTAAGTCCCGGTTCAAGTTCAAAAGCCTAAAGACCCACAGTGCTGATGTCCAAGAGCAGAAGATAGATGCCCCAGCTCAAGAAGAGAGAACAAACTCACCTACATTCACCTTTTGGTTCTATCCACACCTTCAATGGATTGGATGCTGCCCAGTCACATTGCTGAGTGTGATCTTCATATATATTGTCTCTCTCTCTCTCTCTCTCTCTCTCACAGACACACACACACACACACACACACACACAGAGAGAGAGAGAATATACATAAGAAGATCACACTCACCAGTGTGGCCTGGCAGCATCCATATATGAAACAGAGAGAGAAAGAGAGAGAGAGAATATGTGCTTCGTGTGCATTTGTGTGCTTCTTGTTTTAAAATGCCTGTCTAGTCATATTCCTCCATAGCTTCCCTGTCACTCACAGAATAAATTTTCAACACCTTAGAATAACATTCAAGTCTCTTACTACTTAATGTCCCTTTTAAATCTGACTTTTCTAGATTAATTCATCCTGACAGTTTACCCTGAGCTTCAACCACAATGGAAACTTCCCTGTCCAGGATGACACATTGAATTCACTCCTCCCTGAACTCTTGCTAACAGTCCATGGAGTGCTCTTCTCTGTTTTTTCTCCCTGTTGAACTCTCATTATATTCATATCAAAAGATAGTATTTGGTCCTGTAAAAAGCTAGTTCCTACTAATCTGCATAGCTGATTCTACCTCTAGAGTGTAAACTCCTTAGGATGGGGGAACCTTGGCTTATTCAAGTTTGACTTTGCAGTCTAGAGACTGGTATATATTAGGTATCACCTATGCAACTTGGTTAAGTTACAAATATCTTTTACAAACAGAATGTTTTGATTACATTTTAATTTAAAAAAAAATAGCCCCTGAATCAGTAGCTTGAAACAACAGTTAACATTGTATTGGCTTCAACTTTTTCTTTGGGTTAGGAATTTAGAAAGGACAATTTGGCTTCAAAATATTTGTGAGGTTGCAGTCAGACAATAGATGGAATTGGAGTAGTGAGAGACTGAGACAATTGGCTTGTCATCTTTCCCTCTCTATGCACTATCCAGACTTCTCCATATGGTCTCACCACATGGACTAGGTTGAGCTTCCTTACATAATGGCAGTGTCAAAGTAGTCCAGCTGCTTACACGGCAACTCAGGACTCCAGGAGTAAATGCTCCAGCTAACACAAAGGATACTTTATTGTCTTCTACGTTCTGGCTTCAGAAATCAAGCCAATCATCTCTGCTGCATTCTATTGGATAAGAGTGAGACACTAAAACCAGCTGTAATTCTAAGATTCTAAGATTCTATCCCGTGTCTCAATGGGACTGTCAAAAACTTTGTGAAGACATTCTGAAGTCCCCATATATTGTCTTCTGAGCCATGGCTACACCCCCTGAGTAAACACTGGATGTTTTACTAAAATTACTAACAATTAATGCTAGAACTATGTTATCAGCTTAAACCGAAGGCATCCTCCTTGCACATACTTTTTCAGCCTGTTAAATAGAAAACAAACACAAGAAAGAAGAAAAAGCATCTGGAAGTGATAAGACTGCAGTTCTGTTTTTAATAATTTACAACTGATGCAGAAGCTGCTTTCTTCGTGTGTCAAAAGTTGTGTTCCTTGAGATCATGTCCTTTGCAGGGACATGAATGAAGTTGGAAGCTGTTATCCTCAGCAAAATAACACAGGAACAGAAAATTTAGCACCGTATGTTCTCACTTAAAAATGGGAGCTGAACAATGAGAACACATGGACATATGAGGGGGAACAACACACACTGGGGTCTGTTGGTGGAGGGGTAGCGGAAAGGAGAGCATCAGGAAGAATAGTTAATGGGCACTGGGCTTAATTCCCAGGTGGTGGGGTGATCTGTGCAGCAAAACGCCATGGCACACATTTGCCTATGTAACAAGTCTGCATGTCCTGCACCTGTACCCAGGAACTTAAAATAAAACTTGAAGAATAAATAAATAATAAAGTGTAAACAGTGGGGGGAAAAGTGTGTTCCCATCCGAGATGCACAGAAATCAAAGAGTTCTGTAGGTTAAGGAGTCCCTCTTTAGATCTGGGAGATGCTATTCAAGTAGATATATTGATGCTTAGTCCCAAATACGTATAGTAGATTTTACAACAGGCAGGAATTCTGAAAGCTGTTAAAAGGCTTGGTTCTCCAATCCTGTATCAAAGACAAGTCTCAGGCAGCCAGGTAAAGAGCAAGCCCCCCGTATTTCTTGTGAGAGATGGCAAAGTCCACCGCAAACTAGAGATTCAGCCAAACTTGACGGTTCTGGATGGCAAAGGGGACTTGAAGATCAAACAAAAATATTTGGGTGCTCTGAACTGGCTAACAGAGGACTCAAGGGAAGGGATAAGTTTCATAATTACATTTGTTTTAGTCACTTGGGCTGCTATAGCAAAATACCATTGGGTACCTTATAAACAACAGAAATTTATTTCTCACAGTTTTGGAGGCTGGGAAGTCCAAGATTAAGGCACCAGCACATTCAGTGTCTGGTGAGGGCTCATTTCCTTGTTCATAGGTGGAACCTTCTCATATGGTAGAAGGGGCAAGGCAGCTCCTTGGGCGTCTTTTATAAGAGCACTAATCTCATTCACAAGGGATCCATCCTCATGACCTCATCACCTCCCAAAGACCCCACCTCCTAATACCATCTGACTGGTGATTAGATTTCAATGTATGAATTTTGGGGGGGACACAAACATTCAGAGAACAACAATATCAAAAAAACAAGTTTTATAGATTTATGTATTGTACTTGTTTGGAGGGCTGTCCTATGGAGACGAAATTCAGTAAAATATTTGCTGACTTCCTAATTATATGAGGCCCTCCACCTGACACAGATTGGTTGCAGAGAGCACGCAATTTGGCTGGCTGGGAAGAGCACCGAGGTTGAGAGTTAAGCTGAACCCTTAGGAATGTAGAGTCTATCAGGAAGTCTGGCAAAGGTTATGGGCCGGGCACAGCTCATTGTTCCATATGTGCAAACATGCATGCGTGCTAGCTTTGCAGACAGAGTCTTGCTCTGTCACTCAGGCTGGAGTGCAGTGGTGTGATCTCTGCTCACTACAACCTCCAACTCATGGGCTCAAGTGATCCTCACACCTCAGCCTCCCAAGTAGCTGGGACGACAGGCACACACCACCACACCCCGATAATTTGTGTATTTTTAGTAGAGACAGGGTTTTGCCATGTTGCCCAGGCTGGTCTTGAACTCCTGAGCTCAAGCGATCCACCTGCCTCAGAGTCACTGCACCCAGCCTGATTTATCAAACTTATAACCAAATGAGATACAGTTTTAAAGCTTTGCAACCCCCCAAATCAAGAAATTTAAATCAATAAAATAAAGTATTTATTAAGTCTAGAGTCTGCTTTTGGGAGGCAGTTAGGATAATAGAAATTAGTACTTTGCTTGGCAGACCCACCTGGTGCCAGGCTTTGTGCCACTGTACAGTATCATGTTATTACTCTTCAGAATATGTGTTTGTGGTAGGTGTTATTTTTTGCGTTTTATGTTGAAAAAACAGACATTCAGTGAGGTCCATTCATTTACCCGAAGTTACAGAATATGGATAGGGGAGCAGGAAGTCAAATATAGGCCTATCTTGACTCCTAAGTACTTGTTCTTTTCATTATAACACACCATCTACAGGTTTTGGCATTTGACAGAAAAGCTTGGTTCAATTCACATGCGTAAAAGGAAATGTGGAGATAGATCATGTTTTCTTTCTCCTATTTTATGTTTAATTTAAGTAACAGCATTGTGGACTAAAAGAACAACCAAATTTGAGTTCTGGGTTCATCACTCATTGGCACTAGGTCTTTGGGTAGGTCACTCATTTTGCTCTTTCAAACCTATTTCTTCATCTGCAAAGTGGAAATAATAACCCTTCCTCTACTTACATCATGAGATTATTATGAAATGAAAACATTATGTAGAAAAACATGCTGAAAACTTCTGACTCTAAATATTTCTGGTTTAAAATACTGCCCTCGTTAGTCATTTAGACATCGAATGGATCTATTTCTGGCCCACGGGGCCCCTCTGGCAGCATGGCTTTCAAAAGATGCATTGCTCATTGTAGAAGGAAAAGCATGTGGAGAGATGCCTGCTACTGCATTGCAGGCTGCCAACCCTACAGTCATGAGCTGTTATATGAGCTAGTTGCACTTTGGGTTTTTCCAACATTGAGATTCTTTGGGACTTGAGGAGGGTGCACTGCCATATGCACTGAGTGCCCTGTGGTAACTGGAGATGAAGGTGGCTTACCCTTCACCCTCCTCATCATGGATACAGGCCTGGCAAATAAGTTCACATGTGCTACACCTACTGAGATAGAGGAGATCATGCGGCCATCCGTGGCTCTTACTACTGGAAAGGTGAACCTAGGCAGTCATCTTTCACACGTTTGTTCATTTAAACAGTAAACATTGATTGTCTATGAACCAGATATAAAGTGCAAAGAAAAAAATAATAAAAATGTAAGAACAAAGATAAATGAGGGATAATCACCAGCTGGGTACAATCCCCAGCAAGAGCAGCACATAGCCTTTGTAAACAAAGGATTATATATTTAAAATGTTGTGAGAATGCCAGACACCCTGGGAGCTACCACACTGCCCCATGAAGGCTGAGTGGGGCCAGGATGGGTTTGGGTTGCTTTGGCTGTAAGTTGTTCAGGCTAAAGGCAAGAAGTTATATAAATCCAAGCATATTCCTGAGCCTCATTGAAAGTAAAATTTGGGGACCCGATATTAGACATTATATGTAAATGAAATTAAAAAGTCATAAATAGAGTGCTTTAGTCCATCTGAGCTGCTATAACAAAATACCATAGATGATGGCTAAAAACAACAGAAATGTATTCTCACAGTTCTGGAAGCTGAGCAGTCCAAGATCAAGGCATCGGTAGGTCGAGTATGTGGTGAAGGCCCTCTCTTTGGATTATAGATTGTGTCCCCTCGCTGTGTCTTCACATAGTGGAAGGGGCACATGAGCTTCCCAGGGCCTCTATTATGAGGTCACTTATCCTATTTATGAGGGCTCCATTCTTATGACCTCATCACCTCCCAAAGGCCTGACTTCCTAATACTACCACATTGGGTGTAGAGTTTCAACATATGAATTATGAAGGGGCACAAACATTCAGAACATAGCATATAGTACAACAAAAATGAGGGATACAAACCAGGGACTTGGTCAATGTTATGAATGGACCTGACCCCCACAATGGCCAATGGCCAGTGGATCGGGAGTGGAGTGTGCTGATGTAAAGACCTGGGAATAGATGCATACAAAATGCTATGGGAACTGAATGGAAAGCAGCATTTGCAGTGGGTTTTGACAGCTCTTATAATGGTTCATGATTGCAATTGTGTGATATAAATCACACGTAGAAGCTTTCCTGATATACAAGGGGCGGGGAACTTGAAATCCTAAGCAAGTGGACAACGTATCACATAAAATAAGTGATTAAAAACAAAATTGGAGAATTGTGCCCTTTGGCACTCATTGGCCCTCCTATGTTTCTGAAATAATCTGGGTACTAAGCCACAGTGAAGAGAAAGGGCCACAAATATCTCCTATCCCAGAAGTCTTGCAGTAAATTGTAAGTTCTACTTCAAGTTTCCTTTAAAAAACAAAAACAGAATTACTGATCCAGCCATCCTACTACTGAGTATATATTCAAAGGAAATGCAATCCGTTATCTTGAAAAGATATCTGGACTCCTATGTTTATTGCAGCATTATTCAGAACAGCCAAGATATAGAATCAGTTTAAGTGTGCATCAATAAATAAATGGATTAAGAAGTGTGGTATATATACACAATGGAACACTGTTCAGCCTTTAAGAAGAAGGAAATTCCGCCTTTGCAACAACATGAATGGACCTGAAGGACATTACACCAAGTGAGATAAGCCAGGCACAGAAAGACAAATACTGTATGATCTCTCTTATATATGGAGTCTAAAAGTACTAAACCCTTAGAAGCAGAGGGTAGAATGGTGGTTGCCAAGGGCTGCAGGAAGGAGAAAGACGGGAAGATGTTGGGTCGAAGGGTGCAAAGTTTCAGTTGTAAGATTAGTTAAGTTCTGGGGATTAATATACAGAATGGTCGCTATAGTTAAATAATGCTGTATTGTACAGTTGAAATTTGCTAATGAAACTACTTTTGCACATGTTATATAAGGGAGAAAATTTAACAGTAAGCTAAGCTAACCCAATCTCCATATTGCCTTTCCCTTAATTATTCCTGGGCTATTGAGGGGTGGGAGAGGCCAAGCATCTTAAATTGGAAACACGTATTGTTTATATTTGCTGGGAAGGGTGGGTTCATAAGGGTGAGAGGACAAGGGTTTGATAAGAAATGTCTCTTCAAATAACAGATGTACCCAGGAACCCAAAGCCTCTTGTCTGTGACAGGTAATGAGGTAGGGTAGAGGCATGACTTCAACCTGGATCTGAGCCACCAGGCTGGAGTTGTCAAACCAGGAGAATGAAGAAAACAATAAAAGCTTAACCTTAGTAATTAGAAGGGATGGCGGAATATAATTTTAAAAAGCATTTGGAATTGGCAACCAATTCTTTTTAAACTGACAATATTAAAAGTACAGAGAATAAATTGGAGTCTGAAGTCAGACACACACTGGGTGGGGTAATTTTACAGAGAAATGCTGAAATGAATCTGAATCTCTCTAGAAGGCTTACGGCCTCTGCATTTTCCTCCCATCTTAGAAGCACCTGAAAGCAGGTTTCTAGGGGGAGAAAGTTGAAAAGGAAAGCACCTATATGTAAGCCCTGAAGGGGCATGAACAGAAAGGCAAAAGCCATGTCTACCAGAGATCAAGGAGCCAGGAACTTGGAAGAGGATCCCATAGAGGCACCAGGACCTGGGAAGAGGCAAAGTACACACCCTCTGCTAGCACCTGCAACATGCCTGCCTTTCAGTAGGATACTCACGCCCATCATACGGTGCAGTGTCATGCAGATTGCTTCAAGTATTTCTGCAATGCTTCTCCAAGACTCTCTGGGTTCGCACTGTGCAGACTTAAACACACTATTTAGTTCCCCTCAGCCTTGGGGTCCTGACTTGTGAAAAGGAGAACAATCACCTCTCTCTTGCAAGAATGCAAAGAAAGTTAAAGGAGATATGTGAAATGCGTTGTTCAGCAAGTTCTACATTCATAGAAATTATTGTTTTTTAAATTCTTTTTTGTTACCTTTTTCTGCAACATCACGCAACATAAAAGTTGCAGGAGGTAGAGATGCATTCCTGAGAATTCTGATATGTTTCCAGAGACTGGGTGCAGCTCCAGGCTCCTCAAGTGTGATGCATTCACCCCAGGGCTTCCTGGATGAAGCAACTCTGACACCAGGATCTAACTAGGCCTGGAGTTCTCTGCAGTCTGGAGGGTGGTTTCGCAGGGTGCAGGACTGAGGCAGCTCTTTGAAGATCCACATACAAATATAATGATTCATATAAATATCTTTTCCTTCACAATGTTACCAGACAGTGGGATTTCATTTGCATACCCCTGATGATCTCATTATACACTATTTTATCTCCCCCTTTCTGTCTGTCCCCAGTTAATTGGTTCCTATGGTATTAATCTGTCTGAAAAAGCATCTTCCGCTCCTGAATTTCAGATTTCGACTTACAAGTGAGTTGGTGCTGATACAGTGATGTTATATGCAGATAGTAAGCACAGGAGGCTTCCTGGAGGCCTTATCTCCTTCCTTAATATCTGTTAAGTCAACCATTGAGGTTTTATCAGGCCATGCATGGTATTCAAAAACACAGTAAGACTAAAGCTACCACCTCTTCTCATTAAGTTGATTCAATTTCAACTTTCCCATCAAGATGCTCTATCCCAGTGAACATTTGGTCTCATTGCCTTTTTATTTCCAGCTGTCAGCTTAAAAACAGTGACTGCCTGTTCACCTTTCTCATCCTGCAGCATCAGTAGAATTAGCCCCAGTGTTCCTGTGCAAAAGACTCACCACCACCTTCCACTAGAGGTGCTGAGTCTGCACAGCTGGCCAAGTTCAGCAGATGGCTGGCAAAGGCTTCAGCTCGGGATTACGCTGGCTGAAAAGACACAGTCATGGAATGTTTGCTACAAGCACCCTCCTTGAATGGGTACCACCACGACAAAGAAGCCCAGCATAGGAGGTCATGTAGAAGGTGAGAGAGAGAATTAGGAGGAATGAAAAGAAAGGAGGTAGGAGGATGCTGTGTCTTGCACAGGGCCCTGTCTTGTTTGACTAAAAACTATGCCTATCCCCAATTCCAGAAATATTCTCTTTTTGCTTTCTCATTCTCATTAAATGCTTTGTAAAAATCTAGCTGAAATCCACTGCCTTGAGTCCTCTTTCCCCTCCCCTTCCTCAGGTTCACTCACGCTCACCTGTCAATGCTCAGCTTTCCTGACACTTTCCTCTTCCAGTCCCACACTTTCAGCCTGGGGGCTGCGACCTTCGTTTGTACTCAGGCACCCACACACATAGTCCCATCTTAATGCATGCCACATTGAACTGTCATTGTTGACTCACTTGTCTTTCCTATCTGAAATCAGACCCTCTAGTTTACTCATCTCCGCGTCCTCATTGCAGGGCTTTGATAAAAGAAAAGAGATGCACCAAGGCAGGGATCAACCCTTTAGTGACCCCAGTGTCTGCAGACTCTATGAAAAAATGATGCAGCCAGGTTACCCAGGTGCAATGGATTGCATGCTGAGCTATGGTACTGTAACCAAGAACCCCCACTTCTCTGAGAGTCTATGTTTTTCTCCCTCTCTCTTCTTTTCTCTTTTTCATATTTCCTCACTTCCTACTTAGTCCTTTAGAAATGCAAGCATAGCATTGAACCCCGCCTTCACCAGACACTCCCTACAGAGCAAGTTAATCTATGTGCTTAGGAGCTCCAGAAAGGAACTCTCACCCACCAGGAAGTTGTCTCAAGAGATAACAACTGATTTACAAGTTAAAGTATGCCCACCCACAAAGACACCAGCAGTAACCAGCTTGACCACCCACTAGATAAGGCACCAAGCTGACACGTGCCCCCCACCACCACCTCCTTGCTTTCCCCCTCTCCCAACGTGCTACTCATGTTAATCCCCCTTTAAAAAAACACCTCCTTTCTGCCCCAGAAGTGAAGTGGTCCTCTTAATGCAAGAGGCTGTACTGCTTCCTTTAAGCTAGTTTTGGAATAAACAGTCATTTTCTTTATATTAACACCAGACCTTGTTATTATTAATTGAACTCTGTAAGCAGCAAGCAACAGAACCAGCATTGCATTCTGTTATGCATGATATTAAAATACCATCATGCCACTCAGGGTTTTCAGTGAGCTCAACACCATTCCTGACAGGCTGTAGATTTTAAATAAAGTTTTGTTGCCTCAATGAACAAATATTTGAACCGATGAATAAAGGAGCAAAAGGCATAAATCAACAGTTTTCACTTAATTCATTGCTTTATCAGTAAGCCTGTCAAAAGAGAAAATAAGATAATACTTCAGATAAAACACCAGTTGGAAATCACTAGCCTAAGTTAGTGAAAATCTATGAATGCAAGTCTCTCAGAGTAATGTAAGTGACATGAAAGAAACATTTATGTGCTTGAGTTAGGCAGTTTTGTCAGAGGCATTTGATCCAAAACGACTCCATTTTGAGTGAGAGCTGGGAAAATGAAGCTGAGACTTGTTGGGCTGCATTCCCAAAAGGTCAGGCATTCCTAGCCTCTAGATGTTTATGGTTAAGGAAACAAATGAGTAATGTTTACTAAAAGAAGCTCAGACATGGGAGTCTCCAGATATCCCAACATTTGGAGAACAAAGGCATTCCTAATTTTGCTTTAAAGATAATGCTATCAATCCTTGCAAAATATAGTAATTAAGAAAATCAGTCCTTTATCACAAACCCTTGTAGCAGAACATATATACAAGCATTGCACCTAGGGTGGATGCATTCCTCCTCTTACTTTCGAGAACTCCCTACTCTATGGAGTAGCTTTTCTTTCTCCACTCTACATTGTTTGTTTGTTTGTTTTTGTTTGTTTGTTTTTTTGAGGTGGAGTCTCGCTCTGTCGCCCAGGCTGGAGTGCAGTGACGCAATCTCGGCCCACTGCAAGCTCCGCCTCCCGGGTTCACGCCATTCTCCTGCCTCAGCCTCCTGAGTAGCTGGGACTACAGGCGCCCGCCATCGCGCCCGGCTAGTTTTTTGTATTTTTAATAGAGACGGGGTTTCACCGTGGTCTCGATCTCCTGACCTTGTGATTCGCCCACCTCGGCCTCCCAAAGTGCTGGGATTACAGGCGTGAGCCACCGCGCCCGGCCTCCACTCTTCATTCTTAATAAACTTGCTTTTACTTTGCACTGCTGACTTGCCTTGAATTCCTTCTTGTGTGAGAACCAAGAACCCTCTCCTGGGGTCTGAATCAGGACCCCTTGCCTGTAACAGTTTCTAAGTAATGCCAAACGTGTGCACGAAAATATCCTTTTTATTCCCTAAAGAAGATCATTTTGGGGCCGGGCGCGGTGGCTCAAGCCTGTAATCCCAGCACTTTGGGAGGCCGGGACGGGCGGATCACAAGGTCAGGAGATCGAGACCATCCTGGCTAACACAGTGAAACCCCGTCTCTACTAAAAATACAAAAACTAGCCGGGCGAGGTGGCGGGCTCCTGTAGTCCCAGCTACTCGGGAGGCTGAGGCAGGAGAATGGCGTAAACCCGAGAGGCGGAGCTTGCAGTGAGCTGAGATCCGGCCACTGCACTCCAGTCCGGGCGACAGCGCGAGACTCCGCCTCAAAAAAAAAAAAAAAAAAAACAAAAAAAAAAAAAGAAGATCATTTTGGATTTTGAACTTCTTTTACAGACAAACCGGCAGCCCCACCCCATTCACATGTCTCATGAGCACTGCAGTTAATATCTGGAATTCACATGGACAGTGCTTCAAAACATCACATGTATGTGGGGGAGTGGACAGCTTGGTTCCAGTTACACTAAAACAAAATAATAAAGAAAACAATGATGAGCTTGAGTCACATCTCAGAAAGCTTGCTGGTGCATTTACTGTAATCAGTATCCATAGGACACTGATGGGTTCATCATTTCAATTTATTTAATGATAAAGGACTCTATTTTTCTCAATGCAATTAAGCAAAATACCACAGTAAACAAGTACTTTAGTGGGATAAAACTATCTCCATTTGAATCATTTCTTTTTAAAGTAAGCATACACTAATCAGCTCCAGAAAACAAAATCCAACTATAAAATTGACAAAGATCTTTGGAAATGGGTCTCCTTTTAGAAACCTGTTTAGGGAAAAGAGAACAAGGGAACATAATTGTCTGTCTAAATGGATGCCATTTAACAAAGATGATTGGAGAGCTCTTGTATATTTCCCAAACCATTTCTCCTCCAGATGTTTTCTGACCAACCTTGGAAATCCATAAAAGCCAACTATTGGTTTTCTATGTTTTATTGGCTTTTCAACCTTTTATGGTGCTGCTGCAGTAAACATATTTATTGTATAGAGTCTTTTATTTGTTCATTCTTTCCGCAAATATTTTGAACTCTTCCATGTTTCTGCCACTCTTCTGGACACTTAAGATGGTATGATGCACAAAAATGATATGTTTCTGGCCATAATAAAGCTTATACTTGGGAGGGGAGAAATGGTGAGAGGATATATATTAAAATTATAATCACTCAATTAACTTAATGAATCACCATCATGATATGCTACAGAGGTTAACATCGTAGTACAACAAGGAGGCGTGGTGAATTGTTCAGCCTGGGACTACACCTCTGAGAAGACATATTTGCTGGGAGTTAAAGAAGAAATAGCTTTCATAGGCCACACTGTATTGAAAGAGTGTTTCAGATGAGTCATGGAATCGCAGCATATGTGAGTGCCCTCAGGTAAGAAGGAGTTCGATCATATTTGTTCATCCATATATTCATGCATCAAATATTTTTTGAGCACCAAATACTTTTCCAACTTAGATCTTTTCCAGCCTTCAAGGGGTCATAGACTGGTAGGACAAACAGAGGAGACGGAACCAGCATCAGCCCTGAGAAGTAGCAGGAGTAGAGTCTTGGGAATGTCACTGAACTTAGGGTGCAGTGCAGGATATATGCAGAGACTAGAAATTCTTAATGGCTTCATCTGACACTGACCCTGGGCATGGTGGCGCAGCATCAGTCAGTTCCCACTTACTAGAGGTGTCGGCCCCAACAGTACCTCTGCTTCATGCAGTGGCTGCTAGGGGTTCTTACTAGAAAACTCTTAGAGCCATCTCTAACATGCTCCAGTTCAGAGACCTAGCTAAACTCCCAGCTTGGGATAAGTACAATATCTCAAAGCAGAGAATGATTATGTCTTTGTATAGCTGGCCCTAGTTTATATGCTAAGAATTTCTGAGGGTCTGAACAAAACAAGAGTCCCTGTTAGGGAACCTCTGTCAAGGTGGGGCTCTTACTGCTTAGCTTGTTCTCTGGATTATACTTGAAGCATTAAATCATGGGACAACAATAGTTTTCCAGATCAACTCAGTTAATGCTCAATTTCCCCTCCTATCTATTGAGATATTAATAAAAATTAGAGTAGCAATCTCAATCTTTTTTTGTAGTAAGGGCTTGGAACAATATCAAGCTGCGCTTGACTTGGAGTATGTGGCAGGGATTTGTGCTAGTCATTCATGCAGGATCCACTGTTAGGGGGCTTTGTTCACTGCCGTGCACTCAGCAGGCCTCCCTTCTGGGTGCATGCCCAGTGACATTTGGTCACACTTAACCACTTTGCTGCACCGAACCCATTGTGCCTGTCTCTGAAGGTGTGAGCAGCAAGAGGAAGGTCAAAGTTGCAGTCAAATCAAATGACAAAACTAGCTAATGCTTACTAAGCACTTACTCTGAGCCAGTTAGTGTTCCTAACACATCTTGTATTAACGTATTATATTTTTACGACAATATAATAAAGTAGGTGTTATTGTTATCCCATTTTAGAGATAAGAAAAACTAAGGCATGGAGATATTAAGTAATTTGCCACGGTAACACAGCAAATAAGCGGAGGAGCTGAGAATTAAGTTCAGGTAGTCTTATTCCTGGGCCTACATTTTTAACATCCCTACCATGTTGCCAGCCAGACAGAACACTGACCAATGTCTATGATAGACCCTAGAGCTCTGGTTTAGATGAGGTTGGATTGTGGGCTTAAGACCTGTTTTCGTTGGGCTCTCTTGGTGTTAAGGGACAGAGTCACTCAAGTCGGCTTAGGGAATAAAGGGTTGGATAATTTAAGGATGGATCTGAGTTGGATGAGAAGACTGAGTCTTGCAGAAACCATAAAGAAGAGTTGTAATTGGCCTCATAGATACTGCAGATGGAGTATGTGTCTGGGTCCAAGGGGGTTTGAGGAATCTCAGCAGGGGCATTTATAGATCCAGCTATGCTTCTCCACCTAGACCACTCAGTCTAACTCATACTTTCCTTTGTTTGCTCCCTTATTGCCCCTCAGCATTATGCCCAGTACTCTCCGTTCTGTATTTGTTGCTTCTGCTAACACCTGATTCCCTCCAATTCTAACTCTAGGTATATGATGCAACTTCCCAACTCTAACTCCAGGTACACAATGCAACCTCCTTACCCTAACTCTAGCTGTACAACAAAACCTCCCAACTCTAACTCCAGGTGCACAACACAACTCCCAACTCTAGGTATACAATTCAACCTCCCAACTCGAACTCTAGGTGCACAATGCAACCTCCCTACTCTTAACTCTAGGTGAACAATGCCCCTCCCAAATCTAGGTGTACAATGCAACCTCCCAACTCTAGGTGTGCAATGCAACCTCCCAATTCTAGGTGTACAATGCAACCTCCCAACTCTAGGTATACAACACAGCCTCTCAACTCTAACTAGTTGGACAGTGCAGCCTCCCAACTCTAACTCTAGGTGTACAATGCAGCCTAACAACTCTAACTCTAGGTGTGCAATGCAACAGATAGAGGCTGTGGATATCGTGCCCTATATCCTCTGCCCAGTGCTGTGTTCTCTTCTTGATGGCTGACAGCACCCTTCCTCACATTTCAGCATCTCTGCAGTGTCTGCCTATAGGCTTTTCCCAGGGCGGGTGCTTGTTCAATCCAACTTCAGAGCACCTTAAGGGGGCTCTAACACTCCCAGGGACACTCCCATCCAATGAGGATTGAGGGGTGGAAATTAGGAACTAAATGCCTCAGCTCCTGGAGGGTGGATGCATTGCATACTCCTCGGAGGGTCCTCCGGAGAGAACAGGCAGATGGGAATGCTTCAGGAAGAAATACCAGGTACCCAGAAACAAGTAGAAAAGTAATGAATATTAATGGTGTATTTATCTTGGGGCAGGATTTCTACAGTGGCCAGGTTAATAATTTTATGCACATTTATGCAGATCAGGAAACAGGGCTGCAGGACTGGTGCCTAAAGTCCCCAAAGCCAGAATGTGGAAGAACTTAGATATAGTTCACTGCAAGTCAGTTTCACTTCCTCTAATCCAAGGCCTAGAGGGATAGACAATGTCAACACGACAAGGACCCAATAGTCACAGGTACTTAATAGATTGAAATTAATATCTGGTGTCTCCCTCAATTGAAAATGAGCCGGTGAGCTGACACCTAACAGTCTATTTTGCAACCTGAGGGATGGCACGTGCCACTTTTGTTATATTCTGTTAGAAATGCAGTCCAGATCTCTTTGCCATGAAACTAGCAGAGCCCTACCCTAGATCTGTCATTAAACTGCAATTTGGTGCCAAGAAAATGATGCTAAACTAATAATTTTTGCTTGAAGAGTATTCACGACTTTAAGAAAAGAACAAAAAAAAAAAAAAGTGCCTACCATTTACCTAAAGTTTGAAGGTTTAAGTTCTAATAGAAAAGCTGTAAAACATGAGGCGAAAAGCATTTTGGAGAGAACTGGGAATAATCCTGTTTCTTCTATGCACATCAGAGCACTTTCAGACCTGAGGCTTGAGACCACACTCAATTTCTCCAGATCTTAACTTTATTTAGAGAATATTCTATTTAGGACTAGATTTGGGGATCTCCTTTCTCTGAGACAGGGTGGCAATTATAGCACCATTCATATTTTAGATTAACACTGTGCATGTCATATTTTAAGATCATTTTTTTCTCATTTGACCAATGTAACAACCCCATGAGGAAAGCCCCTCTCTGTGCTTTGCAGATGAATTAAGAGATTCGGAGATGTTAGACAATCCAGCTGGTTAAACCTAACAGAGGTGTAACAGAACACAGTTACTTCTTTCTTTTAGGTTATCTTCTTTTGTTCTCAGAAAGAATCAAATAAATCATCTTAGTCAGGTGTTATCATGCCTATTTTCTTTATGGGAAGTAACTAAGGTCCAAAGAAATTAAGAGAACAATAAGAAAACTTGCTTTCTACAGTTATAGATTTGACCTATTTTTTATTTTGATTTTTTATAGATTTAGGAAGTACAATTGCAGGGATTTTTTTGTTTGTTTGTTTGCTTGTTTTTTACCTGGATTGATTGCATGGTGGTGAAGTCTGGGATTTTCATGCAGCCATCACTCAAATACTGTACCTTGTTCCCATTAGGTCATTTCTCGTCCCTCACCCCTTCACCCACCCTCCCACTTTTTTGAGTCTCCAATGTCTATTTTTCCACTATCTATGCCTATGTATAGATTATTTAGCTCCTGATATCAAAAATGATTTTTTCCTTATTGGTGATAGTGCCCAGGGCACAAGAGGAGTGGCTCAGATCAAACCTGGGGAGAGGAAGACCTGACCATGAATGACACGTTAGCAGCAAGAGGGAGTAGGGGAGAGACAGTTCAATAATCCACCGACGCCTCTAAACTCCCATGGCTGCTTGAGGAGACAGCACCACATTAGCTGCCATGCATTCCTATTCATTCTGCCCTCTGCTTTCACAAAGGCAGGTGTTCACTCTCTCTCTCTCTCTCTCTCTCTCTCCCACATGCACACACACACTGGATGCATACACAGTTCTAACAGCGTTGACTCCATGCAGCCCAACCTTTAGAACTTTCAACTGAATTAAACTCTTAAAATGACCCACTATCATAGATAAGATACTTGCTCTGTGTGGGGTGATTGGGTTTGTTTTTTCCTATGTTTTTATTTCATTTATTCTCACAGCAACACTGTGAGGGAGAAATTTGTGTTCCCATTTTATAGATGAGGAGACTAAGTTTTTGAGAATTAACTTGTCTACGGTGAGTTACCTAGCTGAGAAGCAGCAGAGCTAATATTTCCAACCAGGCCTGCCTGGCTCCAAGACAGGGTTTTCTCCACCCCACCCTACACCCTCCAGCAGATATGCCCACAGCGCTAGTACTAGCCACGCCCATTCATGTGCTCCTTGTTTATGGAACATTCGGTTCGTGCCTGCCAGAAATTGGGTAACAGGACCAGGCCTTCTTTGCTTAAATGTGGATTATCTTTCTTAAATACAGAAGTTACAAAACATGATGTTTTGAGACTTACAGCCCAGAAGCACCGTACAGCATGGTGAGTGATGGGCAGAACAAGCATACATGCAATGGAAACACCAACAGGGCCCACTACCTGGTGCGGGGTTGGTTGGTGAAGGCTTGGTGGGGTGGTCAGCATGTCAGTTAACCTGTGGCCTGAGGGATGGGAGCTAAGTTGGATAGAAATCAGGGCTCCAGGCAGAGGGGACAGGTATACAAAGTCCTGGAGGTGGGGGTGTGGAGGACTCTATAAACTATGCTAAGGAGTCTGACAAATCATAGCAACAATTAAAAAGGTCAGGGATGAAACGTCAAGAAAGGTCATTATTAAGTGGAAAATTCTAAAGCTGCTACCTGGGGTTAGCCATTTGCTGAGGCCTCTTTAGAAATAGCCTGGTGGATGGTAGGGCTCAGACTGTGCTCGGGTCTTGTCAAGCAAAAGGAGTCCCCCATGCTGGTGTGTGCCTGTAATCCCAGCTACTTGGGAGGCTCAGGCAGGAGAATCGCTTGAACTCCGGAGGCGGAGGTTGCAGTGAACTCAGATCGCACTACTGCACTCCAGCCTCAGCTACAGAGTGAGACTACATTTCAAAAAAAAAAAAAAAAAAATGGAGTCCCCATACTTAAGTTACACTGTTATCCTAAGAACTTGATATGGTTTGGTTGTGTCCTCACCCAGATCTCATCTTGAACTGCAGTTCCCATATTCTCCAGGTGTCGTGGGAGGAACCTGGTTGGGGGGTGGTTGAGTCATGGAGGTGGTTATCTTCATGCTGTTTTCGGGATGGTGAGTGAGTTCTCATGAGACCAGATGATTTCATAAGGGGCTTTTCCCCCTTTTGCTCAGCACCTCTCCTTGCTGCCACCATGTGAAGAAGGACATGTTTGCTTCCCCTTCCACAATGAATGCAGGTTTCCTGAGGCCTCCTCAGTCATGAGGAACTGTGAGTCAATTAAATCTATTTTCTTTATAAATGAACCAGTCTTGGGTATGTCTTTATTAGCAGCGTGAGAACGGACTAATAGAGAAATATTAACATGGTAATATGGTTTTGTTAAGGAAAGTGGTGGAGTACGGAAAAGAAGGGAGTTGGGTTGCCTAGAATCTGTGATTCTAGCATTGAGAATGTCCTAATGGGCTGACTCGGGTCATTCAGTGTTAGGCGGAAGTCTAGTTCTATAATAGCCACTGCTGTTGTTCTGATAAGGGTCTTGCATCTGGGCTCCTTCAGGTACTATATTCTAAGTACATGCTACAGATAATACATAAGGTATACTTCATTCCGTTTCCTGTTTTTCACAATGGCTCTCCTAGTAAGAAATAGCCATCTGTATTTTGTAAGTAAAGATAATATGGAGGCTTAGAAAAGTTAAGTAACTTTCCCAAGGTTACACAGGTGGAGGTTGGGATAAAAATTAAATTTCCATCTGTCTGACTCCAAATGCCATATTTTCACTGGTGAAAAGAGTGTGTCGTTAATTAACAATACTTGCCTTTGCTGTCTTCCAAGCAAGCTGCCACCTCTCTCAGTTCAATCTATCAAGGGAAGCTCTCCAGTCTGGCTGCTGAAAATATTGACCACAAGCTTTCTCCAAACAAATGACTGCTTTAACATATTGGTTTCCTTCTTCTCTGCTGGAGTGTGATTCAATACCCAGAGGTTGATCACTGCTGTGTGGAGCTAAGGGAATTCAACGTCTGCTCCTGAAAGTGAACCGCTAGCTGGGTCTATCACTACAGACCGACCGAAACCTGAGGGTGAACTGAAATCAGCCTCCAGACAGACTTGCCATGAGGAAAGTTCAGCCAGCCTTCACAACAAAAGTGCCTTTGAGGACCAGCTAGGTGCCAAGCCTGTGCTTGACTCCAGGGATGTGAGAAGGAATGAGCCCCAGACAGTGCTCCGGAAGATCTTGTCATCTAGTTGGAGACATAAGCATGTAAATAAATATCGACAAATTCAAGCGCTCTGGCTTAATTCTATGTGAGGTGTCGTGGGAGCACAGGGGAAGGATGTGCCACTCGTATTGGAGTAGACTGTGAATATAGTCCCTGCACTGAGCCTGGGAAAATGAGGGGGGATTTCTCACCTGGTGAAAAGGAGCCTGAGGGGAATGGAGTAGCATGAGAAAAGTCATGACTCAACAATGTCAGTGTATCACTGTTAAACCAAGGAGCTGGAATGCTGTAAGAGATGAAGCGGGTGAGGCTCTCAGGGACAAGACAGTGGACAGATGTGTGGCAAGACCAGAAGCTTGGTTTTTATTCTGTAAATGAGGAACGGCAGGAAAACGCATCCAAAGGCAAATAAGTCCGGCTCTCCGTTTAACAAAAGAAAAATTCATTTGTACTTTTCTTCATTTTTAAATCCTTTTTTTAAAAAAATTAAAGAGTCACTCAATCTACTTAGCTATGTATTTCTGTTACGATATATTGTCTTCAAAGTTGTAAGCCCTTTCAAGGATGAATATATGTACCTTGCTTACTTTTGTTTCATTACAACACTTAACAGAGAACTTGGCATATAACAAGGGCAAAATAAATGCTGGAGAATTGAAATAAAGGATAACTTTCACTGAGCACAGGGTAGGGTTGTAAGAATGCTGTTTTTCTTAATTCTTAGTATACCACATGATGTAGGCATACCTATTTTCCACTTTCACAGATAAATAAATTGGAACTCAGGAATAACATATAACAATCCCAGGGGCACAGGTGTTGTGTGCACTTGCTAATGTGTAGAAATGTGGGAACTCCGCCCTGGGTCTGTGGGAAGGCAATGGCTGTGTGTGTGTGTGTGTGTGTGTGTGTGTGTGTGTGTGTTTTAAGTACTTTGCTGGATGTATGAAGTTAGATTAGAAATTTTGGGTTCAGTATTAACCTGTACACACTCATCAGCAACCTCGCTGAAGTGGGAAATCAGTCACAAATGGGTCTTTGAAACCAAAATAAATCAAAATAATATATATGCTGCCGCCCATGTGCTCCCTAGGAAGACCTCTCAGAACTGTTCTTTTGGGCTGTGGAACTTGAGAGAGTGCTGGGTGAACAAGATGTCCGAGGATTGGCTGCTGATGCATCTATTGAATTATCACAGGTCAAATACACTCAATACAATTAGATTTGCACCAAAAAACAGGACGAGCGGTGCTTTTGTTCCAGGGAAATACGTGCTCAATGCTTTCAGCATGCTGAATACTTATGCATCAGCACAGTACTGGGTATTGTGCCTCATTCAATTTGCCCAGTAAACATGTGCTGCTGACTTCATGTAGGACAGGCCTACGGCAAGCCTGATGATGCAAGGATGAATAAGACAAGGAACGAGGGTACAAGACAGAAGACTGAAGCACAGTAAATCACCACTATTAGGAAAGGAAAGGACAGTGGCTAGAGGACAGATGAGGAGATACTTCCCAGAGGAGATGGCCAATAAACTGGGGTTGAAGGATGAGGATGAATGTGCAAGATAAGCAATAAAACAATCGAGATTTGCCTTGTTTGGTTGAATCCTTTGCTCTTGTAATTCCATCTGTGAGCCCTGTCACTTCATTAATGATTTTTAAATGAAGATGGATAAAGTTCAACAGACTCCCTAACATGTCTGTATCCCAGAGTGTTAGGACCATGGCATTTTTGTGAGGAGCGGGCAGGGTGCATAGAGGATGTTTGCTGCAGGTATGTGTGTGTGTGTGTTCTGTTACCAGGACTCTGCTCCCACTTCCTGTGATAAAAAGGCCTTGATTTTGTTGGGTGTTCTGATTCCCTGTCATTCTCCTTTGGAGGGTTTTAGGGAAAGCTAATGCTATGCCTGAACCAGTGAATCAGGCACAACAACCAGGCCCTCCTATTGTTTTTGCCACAGTTGTTGGTTCACAGATGGGCAAATCATCACATCCAAGTCCATGGTATCCATTAAAATTAGTGCTGAGGCTCCTTGGAAATAAACTCTTGTTCTGATCTTGCAACTCTGGTAAAGGAAGAGGTAAGGTCTTGAATGGCTGCTTTCATCTGGCAGTGACTAAAATCTTACCAATCAAAGGCACAGCTAAGGGATAGAGGAACTGATTCTTGTTGATATTATCCGACCCTGGCTCTTGACAGAGCTGAAGTTTTGTCTACCCCAGTGGGATCTTCTATTGTGCTGAGGCAATACATTCCCTCTTTGCTTGTAAAAGTTAATATCCTGCCTCATACTGTGTTTATTTTTGAAGGGCTATTGCTTCCCATAGCAGAAGTAAAGACTTGGTCAACAGGGAACCTTACAGACAAGATTTTTGCTTACAAGCTTTTGTATTGGTGTGGCAAGATGCAGTCTCTGAGTGAGAGAGACTTGGCATGTACAGGCTAGTCCAGCTACCTGGATAATGTCTCCTGTTAAGATCCAAAATAAGATTACTTTCTACTCTGTGACCTTTAGACAAAACATTCCCTACCCCACTACTTAGCCCATAAGTTTCTGGTTCTACTGCAAAGGTGTAATTCATTGTTTATATCTTCTGACTTTTGTCTTGTGGATATCCCCTCAAAATGAGAAATGTAAGGAATAAGCATGAGCTCATTTTAGAAAATAATCTACTTTTTCACCTATCATAATTAAATCAAAATTGGCGTATTGGCTCAGAATCTAATCTACTGGGCCTAACACCTCATGCTGAAGACACACTATGGTGTAATGAAAATAACTCTGGGCAGGTCAGGTGTGTTGGCTCATGCCTGTAACCCCAGCACTTTGGGAGGCCGAGGCAGGCAGATCACCTGAGGTCAGAAGTTCGAGACCAGCCTGGACAACATGGCGAAACTCTGTCTCTACTAAAAAGACAAAAATTAGCCAGTTGTGGTGGTGCATACCTGTAATCCCAGCTGCTTGGGAGGCTGAGCCAGGATAATTACTTGAACCCAGGAGGTGGAGGTGGTAGTGAGCTGAGATCACACCATTGCACTCCAGCCTGGGTGACAGAGTGAGACTTTGTCTCAAAAAAAAAAAAAAAAAAAAAACCGAAAGAAAAGAAAAAGAAAATAACTCTGGGCTTAGAAAATTCTGGGTGTAAGTTCAGACATCATCATTAATGTGTGTGAGACCTTGAGTTGGTCACTTGACTGCTGAGTGTCAGTTCCCCCTATGATAGGAGCAACACTACCTACTACACAGCACTATTGTAGGAATCCAATTCTTAACTGCATGTGAGTTCCAATTAGAGGGCCTGCAATCGTCTAAGCTTAGTGTTCTGTCAACACATTCTGTTGTGCACAGTCCTCTGTGCCCTGTGCAGCTGACCACAGTGGATTGAAGTAGGAAGAGGGTATTCACCGTACCCAAAACAGCCAATCCATAGGCTTCTAGTGATGGAAAGAAGAGCCTGGTCTAGAAAAGAGGCTCTGGGAAAATAAGATTCCATTTCAGAAATTTAATATGAAAAACTTGGTGTAAATGACACAGTTAGCAGCAGAATCAGAACTGGAAATTGCCTTACAGAGAGAAAGGGCAAGACAGGTAGGATGCCCCACTGGCTTCTTTGTTTCGCTTTGTTTGAGGAGCTTGCGACAAGCGTTTGGTGCTGGTGGTTTCTTTGGGAGGTGATTCTAGGAAGTGTAAAGGAGTGAGGGCAGTGACACAGGGAGGGAGAAAGGTCAACAAATATTAACAAGCAGATAATTGATATGGTCCAGTTTAAAATTATTTGGGAGTCCTTTCCTAAATACGTCAAGTCTGGCTTAAGTATACTTCCCATGTCCTCCTCTAATTGCCATATCTTAACACAAATAAAACTATATTTTGCTGCTTATTTAAATAGACCAGACACACCATCGGTCTTTATTAAATATTTATGGAAGGAATTAATAAAGAGCAAAAGGATGGAGAAAGAAGAGAGGGGTAGGAAAAAGAAGGAGAGAGAGGAAAGGGCATCTCCAGTGCGCCTGGGAAAGGCTTTGGGGATATTATAGCAAACAACGCAGAGATGCTTCAGGAAACTGAGAGTTAGTTGAAGAGGATGGACAAATATCATAAGGAGCTGTTATGACGGGGAAAGTGCACAGAGCTGTGAGAGTATAAACCGCAATGCTAAGACCCTGTTAGGCGCATCTGGGAGTCGCACTGGAGGCAGTGAAGGAAAAACGTCTTCAGACGATGTCAACATTCAAACCGTTGGCCGATACCCTGAATGACACTTCAGATGTAAACAGCTTAAAAGTTGAATCAGACTGAAAATATTTTGAAAATGGTTTTAATCATTATCTGAGTTTGGAGGAGAGTAAGGAATATGGAGAGATCAAAAGCATAGATCAAAGTGAGCAATCTGAAGACTGAGTGAGTACCAAAGCCAACTCTTCAGAAGCGGGAATCCAGGGAGTCCCAGGGCTGAACTGAAGACCTGAAACTGTCTACGGAAGCCGGTGGAGCAGGAAGGTCTTTGTGGATACTTTTAAAACAACAACAAAACCCTGCGTTTCTTTTCTTCATACTCTTCATATTCCTTTTATGTCCGAATTCAAAATGATTTATGATGGATGCTATGCATGATTTTAAACGTTTTCCTCCTTGGGAAAATTTGAGGTGTGAAACTTAACGTTCTGATCTTTAGTTCAACTTCCCAAAAAGTGAAGAATTCCAAAACAATAGTTTAATTGAAAGATTTGTGATGTACTTTGAGTAACTGAAAGTTAAATGTATAAACATCTGTACATCTTGAAGAGTGTTTTGTTTGATGTCATGCACAGTGGTGATTGTGGGTGGGGCAGTGGGAGTAGTTGATCGATGTGCAGAAAACAAAATAATTTTTTGTCTATAAAGAATTCTAAAACAATAATAAAACCAACTGGAAGTCTATATGCTTTGTGTATCACCAAATGCTAACAACTCTATACAAGCTTCGTGATAGAATATGTACTCCCCCTGAAAAATCCTTCTGTTGCTCTCAGTTCTAAATGATTGCTATGTTTACTTACTTCCAGTTTTTGATTATGTGCATGTAAGTTTCATATTAGGATATTTTTATTAGCTGTCATTTGATAAACACAGTATTTTTACATGGAAGTTAATTTGGAGAATTCTCATTTGCACAGTGGACTCTCATACACACAAACTCAACTACATGTGCTTACTTAGAGAATAAAGTCATTTTCTTTCTCTCTCTTTTTTTTTTTTTTTTTTTGAGACAAGCTCTCCCTCTGTCACCCAGGCTGGAATGCAGTAGCAAGAACACAACTCACTGTAACCTTGGACTCTTGGGCTCAAAGAATCCTCCCACCTCAGCCCCCAGAGTAGCTGAGACGGCAGGCGTGCATACCACCATGACTGGCTACTTTTTTTTAATTGTTATTATTTGTAGAGACAAGTTCTCTCCATGTTGCCCTGGCTGGAGAGTAAATTCCTAAGTTTAAAATTTTTCAAGCTTGTGTCGGGTGCAAGTCATGTCTCTAATACTTGTGGTTTAATACATACTTGTATGTTTAAGCAGTAAAATTTATAGATCTATGGGATTATTTTCCTGTGTTACTTTTCCTTTTGATGTAAAGTTAGAGATGAAGTGAATCAGAATAAAATGATTTCAAAATTACAGACGTTTGTATACAAAAAAGAATACCAGGAGAAATAACAAAAGATGCTGGAATTTTTTTTTTTTTTTTTTTTTTTTTTTTTTTTTTTTTTTTTTTTTTTTTTTTTTTTTTTTTGGAGACGGAGTCTCGCTGTGTAGTCCAGGTCCAGATTAGAGGTCAATGTCGCGATCTCGGCTCACTACAAGCTTCATCTCCCGGGTTCACACCATTCGCCATTCTCCTGCCTCAACCTCTGGGGTAGCTGGGACTACAGGCGCCCACCACCACGTCTGGCTAATTTTTTGTATTTTTAGTAGAGACGGGGTTTCACCGTGTTAGCCAGGATGGTCTCGATCTCTTGACCTCGTGATCGCCCGCCTCGGCCTCCCAAAGCGCTGGGATTACAGGCTTGAGCCACTGCGCCGGGCCCCTGGATTTTTTTGCCAGAAGAAATCTAAAGGACAAAGTTTGAATGTCTCCATCATTTTCACCAAGACCTGAGCGCTTCTTTCAAAGCGATGGATATAATAATCTCAGTGTCTTCTATCATTCAGTCATTTCTCTGATATTTGCAGAGGAAAAATATTTTTGGAAGTCTGTACCAAATAGCATAAGATTTTAAAATATTGTCAAGTGAAGTTGTTTTAGTGGAAAATTTTCCCTGCAGAACCACTTGAAAGCCATTGGAATTAATCTTAAAAAAATACACATTGACAATATTATAACTTACAGAATTCATTATCTATAATTTTCTGCCAAATGTATCCTGACTTTTAAGACTTGCCCTATTTGTATATCTCTATTATTGTCTATGAAAGAACATTTTCAAAATTAAAATTAATAGAAGGTGAAGTATCAACAATGACCAAAAATAGACAAATCTGGCAGTACTGAGAACTGAACATAAATATGCAAAGATCAGTTTTGATGAAGCAATTGACAAGTTTACATACATAGTAGGTGAGCCAGTAGTGTGAATGCTTGTCAAGCTTGTAAAGATGGGAATTTTGATATAAATCTAATCTCCATTAGTCTTTTGTGTTATTAATTAAATTTGTATAAGTATTTGTAGACTCAAAAAGGACATAGTGTTCTTCCTAATCTTACATAATAGAAATACACTCTTTTGATGTCTGCACAAACTGTCAATCTATTTCTCTATTTAATCATTTGTAAATTTTAATTAATTGTTTTACAACACAAAATTAATAGCTTTCACAGTCATTGTGTATGGGATGAAGTTTATGAGTCCCCAGAGGCCCTCTTCCCTGGCCTGTCTCCTGGGTCCCACATGCTTTGACTGGAGCGTGGCAGAACCCAAGTCACTTGCAGGTTGCAAAGCACTGGTACAATCCTTGTCACTTGTGCCATCGCCTTTATGTTTGTGCATTTTGCATCTTGTTTAAGAAGTCTTCCCTACCCTAGAGGATTAAACACATTTTTCCTATATCTTCTAAGAGTTTTATAGTTTTCTCATTCATCTTTAATTTTTTAATCCACCTGGAATTGATTTTTTATGTATAGAATGATGTACCGATTCAATTTCTTTCCTCTCCCCAATTGATAACCCAGAGTCCTAGCATCATTTTTTGAAGTCTACTCATTCTCCACTGATTTGCAACACCAGCTTTGTTTTAAATCACATTTCCATATTTGCCCAAGCTATTTGTGAGTGCTGTATTCTGACTGTTGTCAATTTGCCAGTGCCTAATATCACTCACTGGTATTTAAATCCTCTAACTTCATAATAATTTATATCTGCAAAAGCAAGTCCACCAAATCCATTTTTCTTCTGGATGTTGTCTATGACTGACCTTAGCACTTCTAATTATATTTTAGGTTTGAGCTTGCCAAGTTCCATGAAATACTCTGTTGACATTTTCATTGGAATTGCATTAGATCTATGGCTCAATATGGGGAGAAGTTTGACATCTTTATAATATTGAGTCTAGTCTCTCTATCTGTTCTCTTAGGTCTTTATTACCTTTCAAAAGATTTTTGTAATTTTTGTCATAATGGACTTGCATAAACTTTGTTGGACTTTTTCTAGGTAGTTTATATTGTTATATATGTATCTGTTATATATGTATCTGTACATATATATGTATATACATGGATATTAAAAATTTGGGGTTTTAATATTTTATATCTTCAAACTCTAGATAAGGAACTCAACTCACTTTGGCAAACTGATTTTGTATTTACAAACTTGCTAACTCTCTTATTAATTCTAATAATTTTATCTTTCGATTTTTCAAGGTTTTCTGCATAGAAAATATTATCATGTGTGCGTAATAAGAGTTTTCTCTCTTTCCAAACTTTACACATTCGTTCTTATGGTCTTGCTTTCTATGCTGGCTAGGGCCCCTGGGACAATGTTCAAATATAATCAGTGATCGTATTCATGGCTTACACCCAGTGACTTCAAGAAATACCTTCAGCTGCATCATGGCTGTAGAGAAGTTCATTTTTACTTTAAAAATTATTCATAATTATTATATATTTTTTATATGCTTACTATGTTGACAGTTTTTTTAAAAAAATTAAAAATAAAATTTTAAACAAAGACCTAGAAAATGAACAGAAGTTAGACAATTCGGGGGAAAGGGATGTTCTCAGGTGTTCAATCAGAAAAAGGAGACCAAGAGTTAGCCAGCATGTGACCTATTCTAAGCATGCTGGCTGGAGACACTGAGGAAGGGGAGCATCCTTCCAAATGAAGTTGCTCCAGTTGTCAAGGGGCTGGTCTTTGGGCCTTGTGACAGGCGATTAATCAGTATTACTTCCTACCCACCCTCCATACGTGCAGAACAACCCCACACTTAGGAAAAGGCAGAAATCTGTTCATTCCCAATTTTAAAGATGATGAAGAAATTGGCACCAGCTCCAAGCCACGCTCTCGAGGCCCAGCAGCCAGATTGTAAGCATCTGCTCTGCCAGATCATGATGAAGCCTGACCCATTAATGACTTAGTCAATAGAAAAAGCAAGTGGGGAGTCTCAGAGTCATACAGATTGTTATGGATGGAAGGAAGCTTGGAGTTCATGCCTTGGTCATGAGTATTTCAATGACATTATTTCCCACCCCTCTCCCTCTCTCTGGCAAGAGACTGACTCATTGGAGCTCCCCAGAGACACCTCTGGGCTTTGATCAGGCCCTTCCTCCTGCCTAGAGTGCCCTACTCTGTGTCTCTGACCTCTCACTGATTTTCCTTAGTTCAGCTTCAATAGGACTGCCCCTGGGAAACTTCTCTCTCTCCCTCATCCCCAAAGAAAGACCAAATCCTTCTCTATGAGTGTATTCTTTGTGTCTCGTACATGCCTCTATGGTCGGGCTTGTTCTTATTTCTATGATCAACCGTGTACTCCTCTGGAGGACTGTTCAATCCTCAATCACTTAGCACAGTACCTTGTCTACAGTCACGGGTGTCAGTGTTTATTTAGGCTTTCTTGTGTCCCAGGAACTGTGTTGAGCACTTTTCAAGACTTACTAAGGGGTGTTTAAAAATTCCTGTTAAGATAGAGATTGGGAGTGGCTTGCCCAAACCCAGAGAGCTAGTTAGAAGCTGACCTGGAATCCTCTGACGCCAATTCCACCATACCCTGCCTTTCCTGCAAGCACAATCATCGCATGTAGCTTGATCTCTGTGGACTCTTAGCACTCAACCTTCAGATCCGAGCTGCAATGAGTTTCCAGACATTTCTCAGCCCTGTGTTTTCAGAGCAGCAAGCTTCCCTCGGCCAATATAACCAGCATCTCTAAGAATAGCTACAGAGAGGGCTTTGCCATCCCGGGGGTAAAACTGCCTGTAAGCCAGCATTCCTATTATTAGAGAAGAAAGGAAATGGCTCACAAGATATCTCCTGCCAGCTCATGTGCCCTCCCACTACTTTCTTTTCACCTCATCTTCTGAGTATGCTTGCCAAACGAGCAGGCTCACCAGCCCTTCCACTGCCGTTCTTCTACCGTGTGCATGTGCCTGTGTTCACGTGTGCACACACCAGTGAGTGTGTGCCTGTGTGTGCATGCACCTGTGTTCATGTGTGTACACACATGAGTGTGTGTGCCTGTGTTCACGTGTGTACACACGTGTGAGTGCATGCCTGTGTGTGTTCATTGCCTGTGTTCACGTGTGTACAAGTGTGTACACGTGTGTGCCTGTGTGTGCATGCACCTGTGTTCACATGTGTATGCAAGTGTGAGTGTGTACCTGTGTGTGTGCATGTGCCTGTGTTCATGTGTGTGCACGTGTGTGTCTGTGTATGCATGTGTCTGTGTTCACATGTGTACAAACGTGTGTGCCCGTGTGTGTGCATGTGCCTGTGTTCACGTGTCACACGTGTGTGTGCCTGTGCATGCATCCACCTGTGTTCACGTTTGTGTGCATGTGTGAGTGTGTGTCTGTGTGTTCATGTGCCTGTGTTCACATGTGTACACACGTGTGTATGCCTGCACCTGTGTTCACGTGTGTATGCACCTGTGAGTGTGTGCCTTGTGTGTGCATGCGCCTGTGTACACACGTGTGTGTACCTATGTGTGTGTATACGCCTGTGTTCACGTATGTATAAACGTCTACGTGTGTGCCTGTGCGCGTGTGTGCCTGTGCATATGCTTTCCTTTTTGTGGGTTATACAGGAACAAAGCCTATTTCAAAAAAAAAAAAGCAAATTCATTTGTTTTCCTCCAAGGAGCACTAGAGTTCAAAAATGAAGTGACTTAGGCTACTCGGACATTGAAAATCATGGATACTGCCAGATGTCTGGAAGGAAAACCTAAGCACACACGACAGATGTTCTCTCATCAGCAAGTGGTATTTCAAACCGTAATAATTTCCGAAAATACAGGGCATAACATAAAGGGAAGAGTAGTGCATTGGGGGTTAGAAGCACTAACAATTACAAATAATAAGTCTGAGGTTCGTTCATTGATTTGTTTTAGGGCTTATTACGTGCCACGTGGAAGACTGAGCATGTTATGTGGAGTTCCTCTGTTCTTCTGAAGCTCATTTCTCATTCTGTGATGCAGAAACCTCATTGAATTGTCCTGAGTGAAAGGGAAATGCAAGTGAAAAAAAAAAGGAGTTAACCTTTGAGAAGCTCCTCCAGTGCTAGCGATGATGAAAATAATGTAACAGTAATATTTCCACTTGTGGAGCCCTGCCTGAGCATCATGCTCGATAACACCCATTCGCATGAAGTCTTTAACCTTACATCAGCCCTCGGGGTAGGTGCTCTTATTCCCCACATTTGAGGAAACTGGGTGTGGAGAGGTTAAGGGACTTACCCAGGGTCAAAATGAACAGAGATAGGAATTAAAGACAAGTAATCTGGATCATACATAGTAAAATGGTTATAACCTGTTTAATCCTCATAAGAAAACTGTGGAGCAAGTACTGTCCTTAATTTATAGACCATAAGCCAAATCGGAGAAGCAGTGAAAGAGGGAGCATGCTGGCCAGTGCCCTCACCCATGCTGGTTGGTCCAGCTCACATTTGCTCTCCTGAAAAATGCTTCCCTCCTGCTTCATGAGACCTGGCTGCTGGAGATGGCCTCTCTCCATCTGAACTTGCCCTCAGCTTTTCTTTCCCAGTTTTGGTTCTTCCTGAGCACTTCAGAAACTGCCCCTTTTCATGCATTCATTCGATAGCTGACTTTTGAGGACTAGCCTCGGACCAGGCATGGTACTAGTGTCTGTGATTAGAAGCAAGCACAACAGACAGGCACCTGCCCTGGTGGATTTGCAATCCAGCGACATCCTGCACCACCCAAGATCTTAGGTTGCCAACATTGGAGTGGCTGCCATGCCCATTCACTCTGCTGGACACCTTTTCCTTTTTGTTTTTTTCTCACATAAATGTCCACACTCATGAATTTCTGATTCTTGATAGTTACATTTCTCATTTGAATGAATCACTCTATGTGTTTAAATTAAACACTGGGAACAGCTCCTTCTGTGTTGGCTGTGGCTGACCAATGACCACCCAGCCATGCGTGGTCTTACTGTTTTTAGCTGAATTTGTCATACCTTGTGCTTGACCATGAGCTGACATTTTCAAAAATTTTTTAAATCATATAATTTAAATATATATATCAACAGAGAGAATAGCATAATTATGCACCATGTATACGCCCATAGTTCAGCTTCAGCATTTGTAAATCCTGTCTCATCTCTCTCTCCCCACACTTTTTTCTTGAGCTCTTTAAATTCTAGATGTGATGCTTTTGTACCTATAAATAATTCAGAATACGTATCTAACAGATAAGGGCACTTTCAAGAAACATTACCACCATGTGGTATAATAATAGAGGTGTTATTATGTCTAACAAAATTAAAAATAATTTCCTCGTATCAGCTAACGCCTAATTCCACATTTTCCTGATTGACTTAAAAAAGGGCCTTTACACTTTGTATACTCGAATCAAGATCAAAAAAGGTCTTCACATTGCATCTGCTTGGTGGATAGCCTAAGTAACATTTTTAAATACAATTTCTTTCTTTTTTCGAGACGGAGTCTTGCTCTGTCGCCAGGCTGGAGTGCAGTGGTGTGATCTTGGCTCACTGCAGCCTCCACCTTCCGGGTTCAAGCAATTCTCCTGCCTCAGTCTTATGAGTAGCTGGGACTACAGGCACCTGTCACCATGCCTGGCTAATTTTTTGTACTTTTTAGTAGAGACAGGGTTTCACTGTGTTAGCCAGGATGGTCTCGATCTCCTGACCTCATGACCTGCCCACCTCGGCCTCCCAAAGTGCTGGGATTACAGGCGTGAGCCACCATGCCTGGCCAAATTTCTTCTTTTGAGATCATTGTAGATTAACGTGCATTTCTGAGAATGTTACAGTGAGATTCCATGGGTCCTTTAGTAGTTATCCCTAACAGTAGCATCATGCAAAACTATAGCACAATTCTCCATTAGAGTATTGATAACATATCACCGTTAAACTCACTTTTGAAAAATGTCAGTACGTCAAAACTCATAAAATGATAATTAACTGGGAAATACTCCTTTGTAAAAAGGAAGAAAACCACCATTTCATGAAGTGTCTTGATCAGGGCCCCCAAAGACATACCTATCTCATTGTGTTCACATGTCTCTCATTTTATGAAGGGGTTCCACCTCACCTCACAGAAACACACAAACCAGCTTGGGTGTGCATTAGCTGATCTCATTCCCCCGAGACCTTATTAGTTACCTAGGAAATACCGCAAGAGTCCCGGACTCAATGTGTATCTGTGTAAACTTAGAGGACATTTTTATTACACTCCATGAAAAGCAAACCTTTGGGGACCATCCTTAAAGGGGGGCAAAGCTGTGAATCACTGTCCTTCTGACCGTAGTCCTGATAGTTCCAGTGATCTCTCTAGGACCAGGGCAGCAGGTCCCACATGTTCATAAATTAGGTAGTTTGCAGAAGGAATTGCCGGAGGGTGTAATTTCAGTATCTATTGCTCAGGAAGTTCTCATACTTAAAATTTGTATAGCAGCCAAATGGATATCAATGGGCTGTTTTGTGTATTCCCAAAATGTGTAGTTGTCTTTTATAAGAGATAACAGTCCATCCTTGAGCATCCAGACAGCCAGGTGTGTGTGCATATGTGTGATTTCAACGGTTTGGCTATGACGTGTACACGGTGCGGGGGTGAAGGAAAGGAGACTGTTTTTAAACACTCCCTGTGTGCCAGCAGCTGTGGTAGAAACTGCATCTGCATCCTGCCATTACATCCAGACAATCAGATTTAAGGGACAAGATTTCTCTTTTCATTTTTACAATAAAGAAACAGACGATGTTCTCAAAATCCCCCAGCTGGTGAGTTCAAGTCAAGATTCAAACAAGAGCCCACAACACACATTCTTTCATCAATCAAATATTCTCTTTAGGTAACACTGTGCCTTGTAAAGGTCATAGAACGTATTATGGAAACTTCGGAAGGAACTGGGAATTTTTGACTTAAGAAGAGAGAACATTAAGAGACATCATAAAGCCTGTTTTAATCTGGAAAGCTCGCTTTCATCGTGCAACTTATTCTTAACATTTATGACTGCTAGGAAAAAAATCATGTTTGTTTATTTGATTTTTAAAATTTTTAAATTACTGAATTTTGTAACTATTTGCTTATTTGATATAAATGCATCTCTATCATTAGAATTAAGGAGAGAGCATGTCTGTTTGGTTGTCCATAGCAGTGTCTGGCATATAACAGGCATTCAATAGATATTGACTGCAAGAGTAAATGAATATTTTGTGAGAATTGAAAAGATGAAATACAATGTTTGTGCTTGGGATTTAGTGGGTGCTTAAGAACAAAAATGAAGACACCCTTTTGTCACATGGTGAGGGAACACATTTGCCTGCATTTAAGGGCTGTAGAAAACTTGGCTTCAAGCTGGCTGTGACTTCATCTGTTGTTGCTGCCTTATAAATATCTTTCCTCCATTCTTGCTGGCTTCCCTCCTCCTCCTTGACTTTCACAGGCAAATTCCTGCCGCTGCACATTTGCTTACAGACTCCTCACAGCAATCTTTTCCCCTGTTGCTTCTCTGGGCTTGGTCATTCACTTTGCCGATCACCTATTAGAATCCTCTGGCCTGAAAGGTCTCAGTGAGTGTTCCAATGTTCAGCCATGGTTGAAAACCACTGAAGTGCATGATCCCTGGAGTAGCATGTGGCTGGAGGGGTTTGAAAGATGTCCTTGGCCATCCTCTAGGGCAATTTGCAATTCTGACAGAGCAACAAGACCTGAATTGGCTCCCACTGTCCCCTCTCTGTGAGTCTGTGAGTCTTGTTCTGAAATTCCACGGCCCGTAAGTTTCTCCCTACTTCACTGGGCACCTAGTATATATCACCTTTTCCCCTAAGTTATTTTTCATGTCAGTTATTTGGTTTATGCAGCTCTCCAGAGAGCAGGGTATTTGCAAAAGTAGAAAGCACCACAGACAGGTCAGAGCTTCTTTTCATTCATTTGTTCTGATTTGCCCCCAGCCCAGGAATCCTACTTACTGGTTGTGTTAAACTAAATTTACCCTAAAGCTGCCCCCTTACATACTTTAAGTTGTCCCTAAAGGTTTCTCTGTACACAGTTAACTGTAATCTAACTGGATATATAAACAGCCATAACCTACTTTTGTGCCAATCACAGCGTTTTGGCCAATCACAGATGGTTAACTGTTCAAACTGTGTTCAAATAAGGCCAACTTTAAGCTGTAACCTATCTAGCTGTTCCTGTATCTCATTTCTGTTTTCTGTATGTCACTTTCCTTTCTCTTTCCATAAATCTTATACTACAGAGCAGCGCCAGAATCTGTTTTGGGAGGCTACCTGATGGCAAATTGCTCCTTTGCTCAAACAAACTCTGTTAAATTTAATTTGTCTAAGATTTTTCTTCCAACAGTTGATTGGAAAATACTTGGAGGTAATGGCATAACCCCAAAGTTTTCCTGAACTAGTACCATCCCCTTCCCCCTTGCCCCACCTCATGGCTTCTTTAAGAAGCAGAAGAAAGTTGTCTGCGAGGGGAAGTAAAAAGTGAGCTCCACATAACAAAACTTTCCTTCTTTCTAGCAGCGGACTCTGCCCCGCTCCTTCCTGTTGTTCTTGACACTTATCTCATCCGTTTAACAAACTTTTGTTAAAAATCTTTTGTGAGCCAAAGCAATGAATAAATTCCTCTGTAGCAGCCTTGACCTCAGAAAAGGTCTAGGCCAGGCATTCCCTAATACACACTAGTGGGTCAGGAGCAAATAAGAAATTATTTGTGACCCTTTTTCACCCCAATCCAGTTTCCTAATCAGAAATTGTCTCTTTTTCAGCTGTTAAGGAGGGAAGTATCTGACAGCAGGAGCTCTGATGGAGAGAATGGGCTTGTTTTTCATTACATTCCTTCCATTCCAAGGTGGGAGACCAGACCATCAATACAATAGAGTGATTCTACTCTTTGGGATAGGGGAGAGAGAGAGAGAGAGAGAGAGAGAGAGAGAGAGAGACAGAGAGAGACAGAGAGAGACAGAGAGATAGAGAGAAATGTTTTGCTGAAAATTCAGAGATGGACCTACAATTGGCTAATGACCTTCCACAGACAGTTTTTGCAGGCAGAGGTGTTAGGCAACTTTACTGAATTTAAGTGCAGTGAAATCTTACAAATATAGAAATAACCTCTAGTGCGTGTACATGTTGGAAACTGTTATTATTATAAGCATCATCACATTTTATAAAACCTGCAAACTAATGAGGCACCATTAATCTTGTCAACTGAGCATTTGATTGAGCATTTGATTCTGACTCATTCGTCATTTGTTCAGGAATGTGTTTGCCTCTGAGAGTTTTAAATATACACACTTACAAAACTATGGCTTAAACAATACATACATGTTAGAGATTTCTATGCAGAACTGCATACATTGTTTTCTTTTCTTTCCTGTTTTTTTTTTTTTAAATATGTACAGATTGTGTAATGGCTAAATTACTCAATTGAACTAATGTACATATACATAACCTCAGATAGTAACATTTCTTGTGGTAAGAACACTGAAAATTTACTTTCAGCAATATTCGAGAATAAAATACCTTGTTATTAACTATGGTCATCATGTTATAAAATAGATCTCTTGAATGTATTCCTCCTATCTAACTTAAATTGTATATCTTTTTGTTCGAAGAGGCAATTGACCCATTAATGTATCCTCAACTGGATCCCCCACAGCCCTTGGTAACCACCATTTTATTCTCTGTTTCTGTGATTTTGAGATTTTTTTGTTTTTTTTTAGATGGAATCTCACTCAGTCACTGAGCCTGGAGTGCAGTGGAACCATGTTGGCTTACTGCAACCTCCATCTCCTGGGTTCAAGCAATTCCCCTGCCTCAGTCTCCCAAGTAGCTAGGATTATAGGCACCCACCACCACACCTGGCTAGTTTTTATACTTTTAGTAGAGATGGGGTTTTACCATGTTGGCCAGGCTGGTCTCAAAATCCTGGCCTCAGGTGGTCCACCCGCCTCAGCCTCCCAAAGCGCTGGGATCACAAGTGTAAGCCACCGTGCCCAGCCAAATTTAAGATTTTCTTTAGATTCTACATAAAAGTAAGATCGTGCAGTATTCGTCATTCTGTACCCAAATTATTCCACTTAACATTCCAGGTTCATGCATGCTATCGCACATGACGTGATTTCTTTCTTTTTAAGGCTGAGTAGTATTCCATTGTGTATATATAGCAAATTTTCTTTATCATTCCTCCATTGATGGACACTTAGTTGGATTCCATACCTTGGTTATTGTGAATAAAGTTGCAATTAACAGGGGAGTGGGATGTTTTCTGACATACTGAAACTAGACCCTTACCTCACACCTTACACAAAAATTAACTCAAAATGGCTTAAGGAATTAAACTGTAAAACTACTAGAAGAAACATAGGGGGAAAGCTCCACAACTTTGGTCTGGTCAATTATTCCTTCGGTATGACCCCCAAAGCATAGGCAACAAAAGTAAAAATAGACAAATAACATTATATCAAACTTAAAAGTTTCTACACAGTGACGAAAACAGTCAACAGAGTGAAAAGACCACCTACAGAATGGGAGAAAATATTTGCAAACCATGGATCTAATAATGCGTTAACATCCAAAACACATAAGAAACCCAAACAACTCAATAATAAGAAAACAAATAATCTGATTTAAAAATGAGCAAAGGAATTCAATAGGCATTTCTCAAAAGAAGACGTACAAATGGCCAACGGGTGTATACATAAATGTTCAACACTGCTATTTATGAGGACAGTGCAAATTAAAACCATAACAAGGTATCGTCTTATACTTTTTAGGAAGGCTATGATAAAGGAAACAACAAAAGATAACAAGTGTTGGTGAGGATGTGGAGGAAAGGGAACCCTAGCACAACTTTCAAGGGAAATGTAAATTAACACAGCCATTGTGGAGGTCCACAAAATTTTAAAAATAGAAATAGAACTACCATATAATCCAGCAATCCTACTACTAGGTGTATATCCCAAAAAAATTGAATTATTATGTTAGAGCTATCCATAGACTTTTCTGTACTAGCTTCCTCCACAGTTTCAACAGAGTGAATAAATGTGTCTACCTCTGAAGTTTCCCTGCAAGTTCTGACTTGTTCACCAGCACTAGGGCTGGTGAGTGCAGACCAGTTTTCTAAGGTCTAATTCCTATGAAGCTCTGATTCCATAATTCTCGTGGAGGCTCTTCCTCCCTAATTGAACTGCGGTATGTGCCTCTGTGTGTGTGTGTGTGTGTGTGTGTGTGTGTGTGTGTGTATTTGCATGTGTTTGCGTAACTTAATTCTGACTCAGAGACAGGCTCTTCAGCATTTGCACAGCCCCACCTCCCCCTCTCCTCTGTGAACTAGGCTATGAGAACATGATTGCTGTGGTTGACCACAATGGACACAGGCTTTGGAGCTTACAAGAAGCACTCAGCTGTGGTTTTCCTGATCTGAGTGAGAATGGCACCTTTCAGGATCTACCTTTTTACTTGTGAAATAACTCCAACTAAAACGCCAGGGCCAATGAGAACAGGGAAGCCTAATGAAAAAATGGGGCCAAAAGCTAGTGTTTTGTAACTGCAGCAATGATTCCTTCCTCCAGTGGCTTTGTATGCTTATGAAGCCATAGAAATGATAAAACGGTAAGAATAATAAAACTTGGCCTGGCTTAGTGGCTCACGCCTTTAATCTCAGCACTTTGGGAGGCCAAGGTGGGCAGATTAGCTGAGGCCAGGAGTTCGAGACCAGCCTGGCCAACATGGTGAAACCCCGTCTCTACTTATATACAAAAATCAGGCATGGTGGCACAGGCCTGTAATCCCAGCTACTCAGGAGGCTGTGCACAAGAATATTTTGAACCTGGGAAGCGGAGGTTGCAGTGAGCCTAGATTGCACTACTGCACTCCAGCCTGTGTGACAGAGCAAGACTCCATCTCAAAAAAAAAAAAAAAAAAAAGAAGAAGAAGAAAACTTATACAGATATATAAGCCATGTTTCATATTTATATTCTAAATAAAATGTGGTATACATGCATATCAGTCAGAGTTCATTCAGAGTAACAGAACTTCTGTGAATTTTATTGAAGTAGAGATTTATAAGAATTAGATCTTAGACAGCTGGTGTACCCTAGCCAGCCCTGGCATGGATGAGAGAGTCAGAGCTCGCAAGAAAATCTTGAAACTGGCACACCCATCTGCTGAATTGGGACTGTAGAGGAGGTGGGTATAGAAAAGTCCATGGAAGTTTCTCAGCTTTTTATAGATTTACCTCTTTAAATTTGCAGTAAAGCACTTTGGTGGTAGGTAGGGGTTCAGAGTGCTTATCAGGACCAGTGATCAGAAAAGAGTGGGGAAGACAACGGACAAGCAGGAAACCCCTGGCAACCCTGCATTGGGCTCTCATCTCCTGTAGCCAGTGATAGCATTCAGAAGGTGATGACTGCTTCTTCCCTTTAACCTTCTCACAGGGCACACATTCATCCTGAGCTCCCTCCAACCCATAACCCTATATAGGGAAGAGGATGCTGTGATAGTCAGCTCCAGAGGAAAGAAATTGACAAGGGATTCTAAATAATCTCATGCTCAGTTGCTCAACAATGAGGAGACTATAGTAGTGGATTTGCTCATTTGTTCTTTCATTGAATAAACAGTTATTATACCTGTTATGAGTTAAGCACAAAAGCAGGGGCTGGGAATACAATAATTTAAAATATAAATCCTCCCTTCAAGAAGTGCAAAGCCTAGTCATAAGTACATATCTATAAACAGAAAAGTTCAGTAAGAGCTGTCAAGTTACAGTGCGTATGTGAAAAGTTAAAAGCTGCTTCCCTTCATGCTCACTTCTAGCTTTAACACTATTTGAAACTATAATTGTTTATCAATGTTTAATCAAGGTAAACAGACATTAGTAAGATGAATTTTTTTCTTTAAAAATGTTAGGATGGCTTCTCCATCCAATTCTGGAAGAGAAAGAAAAAAGAAAGGAAAGAAGAAAAGAAAGAAAAAGAAAGGAAAGAAGGAAAGAGAAAACGAAAGAAAGAGAAAGAAAGAAAGAAAGAAAGAAAGAAAGAAAGAAAGAAAGAAAGAAAGAAAGAAAGAAAGAAAGAAAGAAAGAAAGAAGGAAAGAAGGAAGG
>NW_016803288.1:858903-861978 GCF_001698545.2 Rhinopithecus bieti
GAAGGAAGGAAGGAAGGAAGGAAGGAAGGAAGGAAGGAAGGAAGGAAAGAAAGAAGAAAAGAAAGAAAGAAAGGTTGAAGAAAAGGATATGTTTAAAGGAGAAACGTATGACAATCTCAGCCCGTGTGGATGTGGTGCCATCCTGTTATATAAGATGTCTTTTCGCCTGCACTGTTTGCAGGGTACGCATGTGTACAGGTCTGGAAGTAGAAAGCCCTTTGACTCCAAATTCTTACACGCTAGAAATGCCTGGCCTGATCTGATTAACCCAGCACCATTGCTGTGTGCTAAGTAATCTCTAACAGTGGCCCCAATAGCCACTGGATAAACTCCCAATTCCCTAATATAGCATTCACAGTCTTTCTGAGTTCTACAGAGTCCAGTACATTTTCAACCTCATCTGCTAATGGCCCCACTGCTCACCTTACATTCTGCACTCAATGAAATACCTGCTGCATTCCAAATGCAGCATGAGTTTTCATCTTTGTACCGTCCATCTGCCCATAATGCTTTCCAACCTGCTTCTGCATAATGGTTTGTTTATTCTCCAATCCCTGCTCAAATACTTTAGCCTTAGAAAGTTGAGAGAGGCTTGGATCAGGGAAATCTGGCTGCTTCTGAGCTGGTTTCAAGAGGAAGTGCCCTCATCCAACATCCAATGTGTCCACTGGCTTTTGGGGCTCAGATTATTTCCCAAAGAATATAGAACAGGGATGCACATCATATATCTCCTGGATTCCAAAGATTTACATATGGTTAGAAGGGCACAGAGGGAAGAAAAGAATCAGAACTTCATCTACCTTCCTTTGAAGTTCAAAGTTATAAAAGGTCTGATAGACTATAGTGACTCTGGCCCAGGACACAGGAAAGACTGGGCAGTACTAAGAGGAGCCTCCAAGAGAAGGGTCCAAGGGAAGACCATGGGGCGGAGATGGGCAGTGAGTGCTGGATGCCTCCCTAATATGCAGCCATTACTAAAAGCTGTCCACATCCGAACTCAGGCACTGTGATTGCGGGTCTTGGGGGGAAATGGTTAGATTGTACAAACCTAAAACATTGCCCCATCGAAGAAGTATCTGGAGGCCTAAATAAGATGGCTAAGCAGCACCCTAAAAGAAGAACTGTCTCCCTGGCATGGCCTGGGAGGTGGGGCAGGAGGAACAGAAAGGAAGGCACCTGGGGTATCACAGCCAACAGCTCAGTGGGAAGCGCATTGCTGTGGGTTTTAGAACTTCAGCAGATGGTCAATACCAGCTGTGAGACGGTGGCCCTGGTGCGACAAGAGCAGAAGGAGGGACTGTCTGTGGGGTTGGTGGCTGCAAACATAAACACTAAGGGTATTTACTTCTCCTTCTACTAATAGTTTTAAGTAAGAACAGAGGATCCAGTAACTGACCCCTAAGCCACACAGGTTAGACGTTTGGGGAAGAAAAAAGCTGATGTTATGCTATGTGAGTAAGTAGAGGTTTAAAGCCACTCTAATTTGGGTATTTAATAGACATGTAACTGTATTTTGTTGACCCACATTGATGGGGCTTTGGCAATTGAGTTATACAACAGACGATGATTCATGAATAATAAACCAAGGAAGAAAATAAAGCTACGAGCTGGACAGAGGCAGTCTTTGCTCTCAGGTTTTTCTTATACTAGTGTTCATTGGATCCTCAGAACAAGCCTGCAAGGGAGGCATCATTGGTCACCTCTTACTACAGAGGAGAGTGAATCTGACAGAAGACGGCCAACTTGTACAAGTTCTCAGAAGAGTCCAAGTGTCAAAGCCAGTTCTCCAGAAACTCGAGCTATTATGCTGGTAAAGACATTTTCCTGTTCTCGAAGACTTCTGCCCAAGTTAAAGGTAGATGACCACAGAGATCTCAGGTAGTTTGGGACATTAGCAAATACCATAGTCTTCTAGGAGCAAAATGCCATCTTCCAGCATTAACCTGTTTGGTTGTTGGAAAATCTTACTTCTTTTCTTCCAGATCTTTCCAGCCATAGCAGGTTGCCAAAATTAGAAAGAGAATGCACTCTTAGTTGGTTCATTATTGCAGTTTAAATGTTTACCCTTTGATTTCAGGAAATATATTCATTGTAAAAAGTATTTTGTGTGACAATTCTACCAAATTGTGTATTGAGAGAACATATTTGTATGTGTGTGTGGGGCGGGGGTAGGGTGTATACAAGTGAATATCAGTGATTGGGTGGTGAAGAACGGAAACTAAAGCAATATTTTAAGGAAAAGTACATCCTGTATATTTCGGATATTTTATCATGTGCTTTACACAGCATTGTCTCATTTTGTATTCATAACAATCTCAGGAAATAAGCATTGTAATCCACATTTGAAAGATGAAGAGAGAAGCTCAGAAAAGTTAATTTATTTCCTAAGTAGGTAGCACCGATAAGTAACAGAACCTATTATTAACTCTAATTCTGAATGCTTTTTTTAACCCAAAGAGACTATGCATCTAAATTTAAAACTAGCTCATTGAACTGCCCATTCCTTAAGGTAAGGATGTATGTGTATTTCTTAAAATCTCCATGTCCAGTGGCCAAGAAAATGCCTAATTCACAGGATCAGCACATTTGTTGATCAAATAATTCTTGAGTGCAGGCTCTGTCTGGCCTATTGGCATTGTTCTGGAAATGTTCCTAATGCTTTAACTTCTACTTAAAAAGGAAAAACCGGGATGCAATGCATATAACTAGTTTCTAGACTAAGCTTAAGTCTGCACAACCTAAAATGTAGGTAGCCTGACTCTAAAAGTTAAAACAAGAACATCTTGCACCAATTACATGGTGTGTTTTCATGATTCTTGACACTTTAAAGTACTCTACGTGTAGAAGGCTGCTGTCAATATTTAGTCTAAAAGGCTTATGTATGCAACAAATCTTTGGAATCTTTTCTCCAGAGGAGGATGTTTCCCAGTTTTTCTAAATAAATCCAGAATGACCCATCTGCAAATATAAGTGCAAATATAAGTGCAAACTGTTTTCTGCTACAGCAAGTATGCAAATATTTATTTTAATTTTTTTTTTTTTTTTTTTTTTTTTTTTTTTTTTTTTTTTTTTTTT
>NW_016803288.1:862205-889283 GCF_001698545.2 Rhinopithecus bieti
CAGGATGGTCTTGATCTCCTGACCTCGTGATCCGCCCGTCTCGGCCTCCCATAGTGCTGGGATTACAGGCTTGAGCCACCGTGCCCGGCCTTTATTTTAATTTTTAAAAAATATGACCTTACCTTCACTATTTAATCTCATCTCTCCAGTGTAGACACACATGTGCACACACACACACACACACACACACTGCTGCTGTTCCAGGCCTCAATAAAATATAGAAAAGTAGAAGATGGTCGGGTGCGGTGGCTCATCCTGTAATCCCAGCACTTTCGGAGGCTGAGGCGGGCGGATCATGAGGTCAGGAGATGGAGACCATCCTGGCTAACACAGTGAAACCCTGTCTCTACTAAAAATGCAAAAAATTTTGCATTTTTAGTGGTGGCGGGCACCTGTAGTCCCAGCTACTCAGGAGGCTGAGGCAGGAGAATGGTGTGAACCCAGGAGGCACCAATGCACTCTAGCCTGGGCGACAGAGCAACACTCCGTCTAAAAAAAAAAAAAAAAAGAAAGAAAGAAACGAAGGAAGGAAAGAAAAGAAAAAGTAGAAGATATATCCAGATTTCTTTCAGAGCTTAGAACCTTGTTGGATGAGTAAGGGAAGCAGGCAGGAATTATGAACAACACATAAAAGACAATCAGTCACCAATTGCAATTTGGGTGTAGGTCATGTTAGATTTAAGATGAGTAAAGGGCAAGTGAATGTTAAAGGATCCCAGAAGCATAATGAAGGCAAAGAAATATAAGATATTTTCAAGTTAAACCTCTGTGTAGTGCAAGAAATAGATATTAAGTAGGGCTAACTTACACAGAAATGGGAAACGTTTTATAAGGACCGAAGGATATGGTGTCCGCTGGGTCCTCCAGGAAGCATACGCTGAGTTAGATGTAGGAACGCAAGCAATTTACTAGGGAGTAAGGCCTGCAAAAAGGAAGGGAAGAATTGGGCAAGAAAATCTTTCCAACTCTGATGCAGATCCAGCCCCCGTGAAAGTAAAAGACGCAAGCAAGATTGAGCAGGGAGAACCCCAGACATGATACAGATCCCTAAGACTCCATCAACGCAGTAGGGAACTCTGTTGCAACATCCCTTAGAGAAGTACTGTGTTGGAAGTACTAGGCTCTAGTACTCCTGTGACATTCCATCATTGGCTAAGGCATGCCTGGGAGACTCATGGTGTGAGGGACAACATTCATTGCAGTTGCTCTTGGGGCTGCAACTGACAGTCATCATTCTCACCTCTGTTCATTGTTCTAAACTCTGCTCTGCTGGTCTAGGTGGCTTTATCAGTCCATGTTCTCCAGAAAAACAGGACTAATTGTTCTCTCTCTCTCTGTAGTTTAAGGAATTGGCTGACTCAACTGTAGAGCCTGTCTGGGCAAGTCTAAAATCTGCAGGGCAGGCTGATGGACCGGAAACCCAGGCTGGAGCTACTTCTGCAGTCCACTGGCAGAATTTTCTGCTTCTTCCTCAAGGAAACCTCAGTTTTTGCTCTTAACACCTTCAACTGACTGATTAGGCCCACCTAAATTATTGAGGGTAATCTGCTTCACTTAAAGTGCACTGATTGTAGATATTAACCACATCCACAAAATACCTTCACAGCAAGACCTAGCATTTGTTTAAATAGCCTGACACTGTAGCCTAGTCACATTGACACAAAAATAAAATTAACCATCATAGTGGCTTACCTGGGAATGGTGACCCAAATCTTAATTCCTGGGTGGCCTGAGCTCTGGAAACCATTCCTGTCTCTGACTAGGTTTGCTGGACTTACACAATCACACTAGGGCAAGGAGCTATTCTTTTTTTTTTTTGAGATGGAGTCTCACTCTGTCGCCCAGGCTGGAGTGCAGTGGCCGGATCTCAGCTCACTGAAAGCTCCGCCTCCCGGGTGCACGCCATTCTCCTGCCTCAGCCTCCCGAGTAGCTGGGACTACAGGTGCCCGCCACATCGCCCGGCTAGTTTTTTGTATTTTTTTAGTAGAGACGGGGTTTCACCATGTTAGCCAGGATGGTCTCGATCTCCTGACCTCGTGATCCGCCCGTCTCGGCCTCCCAAAGTGCTGGGATTACAGGCTTGAGCCATCGCACCCGGCCAAGGAGCTATTAAGAGAGCCCAACTAGATCACTTGAGGTCTATTCATAGACCTCCTCACTTCCACTGGACAACAGAAGCCACAGTAAACACCACTAATCAGTGTCCATCACCCCAGCCTAGATGGTGACTCTTCTCTCCTGCTGAATCTGAACATAAGGGTTCCAAAGTTTCCAGACAGTGGCCAAAGCATATAGTTCAGTGGGGCCTTTGAAGTGACCCCTGGAAGGAATGCACCCTCCTTGGGGATATAACCTCTCTACCCTATCAAACACAGAGTTGCTGGGATGAGAAACACAAAGTCTTTCAGTGGGTCATTGAGAACGATGGTAACTGAGGCCATTCTTGCTTCCATACTTTGATTCTCAGACTTAGGTAAGTCTGTTTTCCCTATGGGGGGTACAGGGAGAGGCAGTGTTCTCTGACCAGTGAGTACACTGCCTCCTGAAGAGTGGTACCCCACACTTGGAGTATCGCCTCTGAGCTGGCCTGGCTGAGACTTCAGCAGACATTCTTATATGAAATTGGATTGCAGACTCTGGGCAGCACCATGTGTGATGTGATGATGGACTTTTCTGGCCATAGATTCACTCCCATAGCTCCTTTGCCATGAACTGGATCTCCTGGTCAGATGCTCTGCTGTTTAGGATGCTGTGACTCAGTCTGAAACTCTGAAAGTCACCCAATAGAGATTCTGCCTGAGGTTCTGTGGGAAGAAAAGGCAAAGCCTTTTCTGCAAAGAGTAAGTATCCATTACTGTGAGAATGAACTATTGCCCTTTTGGGATGAAAGGAGCCCAGCATAGTCACAGCCAATCATGTAGTCACGTAGCAAGTGGCCAATTGGAAGAGTGTATATCAGGGGTTCAACAGTGGTCTGCATTGACAGCAGGTTACATACTCAGAGTTGTCCGAAGTACATCAGTCTTAAGGGTGGACAGTGGCTGGAGTAGGATTTACCCCCAGGCAGTCTTGCCCCAAAGTCTGCCTTTAAACCACTGTGCTACCGTGATTCTAAATAGACACAGTGAATATTGGTTTAAGTATTGATATGATTTGGCTGTGTCCCCACCCAAATCTCATCTTGAATTCTTATGTGTTGTGGGAGGGACCTGGCGGGAGATAATTGAATCATGAGGGAAGTCTTTCCCATGCTGTTCTCATGATAGTGAATAGGTCTCATAAGATCTGATTGTTTTATAAAGAGGAGTTCCCCTGCACAAGTTTGCTCTCCTTGCCTGCTGCCATCCATATAAGACATGTCTTGCTCTTTCTTGCCTTCTGCCATGATTGTGAGGCTTCCTCAGCCACGTGGAACTGTAAGTCCAATTAAACCTCTGTCTTTTGTAAATTGCTCAGCCTCTGGTGTGTCTTTATCAGCAGGGTAATAAAGATTTCTACTTCTAAATTTTCAAATAAAAGTTAAGTTTAGCTTAGCTGGTTTTATGAACCCTGAGTACCTGAGAGAGGTGTCAGTTAATTTAAAAAGTTAATTTTGCCAAAGTTAAGGATGTACACTCACGACACAGCCACATGAGGTCCTGATGACATGTGCCCAAGGTGGTCGGGGCACAGCTTGCTTTTATACATTTTAGGGAGACATGAGAAATCAATCAATATATGTAACATGTACATAGGTTCTGTCCGAAAAGGCAAGATAACTCAAATAAGGGAGGGGGCTTCCAGGTCACAGGTAGGGAAGAAACAAACAGTTGCATTCTTTTGAGTTTCTGATTCACCTTTCAAAAGCAGGCAAGGAAATATGTATTTATCTCAGTGAACAGAGGAATGGGAGGCAACTGCTCGAAGCAGTTCCCAGCTTGACTTTTCCCTTTAGCTTAGTGATTTGGGGGCCCCAAGATTTATTTTCCTTTCACAGTTTAGAGATTCCATTCCTACTCCTAGGATCCATGGGAGAAAGATCCCATCGTTAAAATGTTGCATGATGCTCCCGCTCACCCTGTTTCAGCATGGGATGGGACAATTATCAAAGAGAGGGAATCATAGTGGATTTCCCAAAGCACACTGGCTACATCATCATACAAGGTCAGGTGCTGTCTTGGGCATTTTTGTCTTTCCTTGCAAGAGCCATGGTGTACCACCCAGCACTCCCTTCATGAGGCAGCCTGCTGCAAGGAGTGAAGCTGTAGCCTCCAGCTGCCACATCTTTGGGATCTGCTGCAGAGTGCACTCTTAGATCACACCCTCCTCGGGCTGCTTCTAAGTCATCGACTGAGCACATTGCAGATACTAGGGATGGCTATCCTGCCTAGGCAGGATCTCTGCTTTAATCTGGACTGCCCATCATTGACCAAGACTCTCTCAGAGCTGCTCTGCCACCTGAGGCTCTACCTCTCTCTCTCCCTGATTCCAGACCTACACTGAGATTGGCCAGCTTTCCCACCTACCCTCATGCATTCCCCATTTTATCCTTCACAGGCACCCCTCTCCCTAATACATTCCTTCTAACTCTATCTTGGCCTCTGCTTTCCAGAGGACCTCAATGGACACACTAAGTTTTTAGTGTGTCCATACTGCTTTCATCCTGTCCCTTCCAGGGGCACTGATCTCCAGATCACTCCTGAATAAATGTCCTGCACCCTGAACTTTGTCTCAGGATCTGCTTCCTAGGAACCCATTCTGTAGCAATGCATTTCTACAAACAGGCAATCCATCTTGTGTGGGACGGGACCTCAAAGGACAGTCCTAAGTGATGTTGGACATGGAGTGGTTAAATAATAATAAATCCTAGGTTTAACAGAGGGCGGATTTTAACAAGGGTAAGGTCCCTGTGATGCACCAACCACATCAGCCTTGCATGAAGGCCATATTGCCCCCTCTGCTGGGAGTGCTGTCAGTACACAACCTTCAGCTCTTAGCCCTTTCGGGGATTGCTTTAGCTGCTGAGAACTACCTTTTCCAAGATCGTGTACCATGTTAGGGTGACCCACATCCAGTGACTGATGGATGTGGGACTATAATAGGGACATGACCCAACTTTGGATGAGTCTAAAGAGCCACAGCAGCTCCACACCTCCCCGTGGGACCAGCTGCATTTGCATCACATGGACTGTGCTGAAGGTTCTACTTGTCTCTCTGCCTTATGCTGCTTTCCTCCTGTTCCTTCCGGGGGCACAGATCTCAAGATCACCACTGAATAAATGTCCTGCACTCTGAACTTTGCCTCAGGAACTGCTTCTTAGGACCCTATTCTATAGCAATGCATTTCCACAAAAGGGCAATCCATCTTGAGTGGGACTGGACCTTAATTAGAAAGGAACTTTTTACTTCCAGAAGATGTTTTAAATATTCTAACTTTTTATAGTAGAGAATGAGGCCTGTAGAAAGAAGGTCTGTAAGACCAGTGAGGACTAAGCTCTGATTTTTTTTATCTTGCCCAAATTTCTATCTAACAGGCCTGGGAAGTCATGCCCTAGAAACCATAAATTCTCATCAGATGGATTTTATTTAACTTGTATATCGTGATTTGACTTTCCAACCCGACTCTAGCATAACATTACAAGAAAAGGAAGAAAATCAAAATATTTTACCCCAAAACATGTTTATTTGCCATATCTTAAAATGGCCCTGCAAAGTTGTCCTTTGTGGGGGAAAATTTGCATCTGTAAAGAATGTCTATTAATACAGCTAGATCTTTTTCTTCCAGGCCCTCCCAATCCTAAAAAATTAACTGAAAGTGTAGCATCTTTTAAAGATCTGAATAGGAAACACTTGTCATTTATTGTCTCTTAAAGCAGCCACTGTAAGACTTCAAACAAACCTTGGTCTCCATAACCTTTCATCTTAACCTGAACATTTCCTTTCTATCAATCCCAGGTCTTTAGACAAACTCACCCAATTGTCAACCAGAAAATGTTTACATTTACTTATAGCCTGGAAGCCCCCACTTTCATTTGCCTCACCTGTCTGGACCAAACCAATGTATTTCTTTATTTGATTGATGTTTCATGCATCCCTAAAATGTATAAAACCAAGCTGCACCCCAACCAACTTGGGCACATGTTCTCAGGACCTCCTGAGGGCTGTGTCACAGGCCATGGTCACTCATATTTGGCTCAGAATATTTTACAGAGTTGGACTCTTTTTGTTAACACCAAGATAAAGAGAAATGGGGAGAGCTGCAGAGTCAGGGAAACAGAGGAGACACCACACATGGCGAATCAGGAAGTGAGAGGCTGCTCTTTCCTGAGCCTATGGGAAGCAGCAAACTCTTGAGCTATACCACTGACAAACAGGCACAAACAGGAGCAGCAAGCAGGCACAGGCACAAAAACGGGGGAGATCCAGCAATAATCACAAGAGCTGAGAACCAAACTTACAAGAGCTTAAGGCACAATAGTGTGGGGCATGTGTGAGCAACTCAGCAGGATTTTTAAATGCTAAGGATTCCTAGTCTCAAAAAGTCTTTGCTGACTCCAACCTTAAGTACTATTTTATAATCCCAGAGTACCGCAACAGCACCCTATTGTAGCAGTCATGGCACAGTTTTGTAATTGTCTATTTTCGGGGGAGGGGCATAAATCATGGTGGAAAGTCACTTAATGGACAAAGTGGAAAATTCTAGGCCTAGCAGTACAGACAAAGATATGAGGAGGCTATGCCAGTAAAGCTGCGGGGACTTCAGCTGGCTACAGAAACGTATCCCCTCCATATAAATGTGATCATATTGATACGCCAGGGCTAAAGCTGAAAACCAGAATGTTTCTCTACCAGTGTTTCCTGGGCAAGTATCATCTTCCTACCATGAGGGAAAATTCTTTTGTTAGGCTCCATCTCAGCCAGCCTTCCCAGGCCCCTAAGATACAACTCTCTTAAGCATGGCAGCTCACTCACCTTCCCCATGTGACCTTCGCCTCCCAGGCAAGACACCAGCATAGAGACGGAGTTGCCATCCAGATGGGTTCCAACATCATCTGGAAACTGAAAAGTCAGCTATCACTTGTACTCTTGGCACTGGATGAGGACAGCCCTGAGGCCCTGACTTCTATCTTACCTAACCTAGCCAGGGAAACAAGTGAAGGGGGAATAGTTGCAACTCACAACCTAAGCAAGAATGAGCTGGAAGAATGATTTGGGGAAAAGCAGACATCTCCAAAGGAAGAGAAGTAGAAACTGAGGTCCAGAGGGACTCAAGACTGTGGTGATGTGTGTGTGGCAGGAGGGGTAAAAGGAAGAGGGTGACTGTGTAGGACAGGAAGCTCCAGACTGGTGGTTAAGGCTTGGAGGTGATACCTTGGGATCAGCTCATCACACCAAGGGACAATGTATAATGTCCCACCCTCTCCCTATGTCCCAAGCCCACTCTGGAGGGTTTAGGATTTCTCTCCTCAGTAGGATGGCAAAGTAGTTAGATATCAGGGGTATGGAGTCAGATTTCCCAAGTTTCATTCAACTCTGCTATACTAGCTGGGTGACCTTATGCAAAATAGCTAGCTTCTCAGTGCCTCAATTTCTTCATCTGAAAAATGAAGATAATGATGTAACATAATTTCATAGGGCTGTTATGAAAAGTAAATAAAATGTGATGCATAAGGCACTTAGAACACCACCTGACACATTGGAGTCTGTCAAAGATGTTAAGCATTCATCTCTCATCTCTCCATTTATCTATCTATCCATCTACCTATTCATCTATCATCTATCTATCCATCTGTCTACCCATCATCTACTTATCCATCTATCTACCTACCTGTCTATTTACCTATCCATCTATTTATCTATCTATACATTCATCAATCTATTTATCCACCTGTCTGTCTATCTGTCTAGCTCTGTTTGAACCTCTTTCAAATGTAAATATGTGTGTTTTCTCTTCCTTATCATCCACACTAAAGGCATGAGAGTCACCCAGAGATATCACTCCACCATCTTAATAACAACAGAGTTTTTCTGACTAATGTCCCCATGGCACACTCAGATTGATCCAAGTCACTTTACTGTAGATGATAATTGGAAAAGTCCCTTAATTCCCTGGGTGTTAACATCTCTATTTGTAAAACAAAGATTTTCAAACAAATTGGTCTTAGAAGTTCTCAATTTTAATATTATTTTATTTTATCTTCCTTGACAATCAGATGTGCTAACTATCAGTGAAACTAGTCATTTGTGGAAAAGCCAATCAAATAGAGCTTGATAAACAGAGATTACTTTCATGATACCAGGACTCCACCACAAAAATCCTAATCCTGTGGGTTGTTCTCATTTCAGTAACTTCCAGATGCCAATTTTCCACATTTTCTTCACCACCATCTGTAGCCTAAACCGTGCTTACTGGTGCAAAGTCTGGTTACCCTGGAGCTCTGTAAAAGCCTTGGTCTTCCCAAAAGACTCCCTAATTAGTATCACTAGGATCCTCTTCCCAACTCCAGGAAGAGTATGATGCATGGTGGAAATATTTGCAACCACAAAAAGAGAGACAGGAGAACTTTTCCAGCATACTCATGCTTTGTGGCATGATAATCTTTTATTGGTTCACAGTTTCCTTCTCCTGGAGAAATGCTTTTCTAACTGTCTAGTTGCTGGGAAGGGAATGGGGTAAAGTGTGGAATGGGTGGGATCAGATCAACCTGGCTGTCTCTCATTTGCCCCTGATTCAAGCCCATAACTTCAGCTCTATTGTTATTTGTTTTCTTTGCTTATTCTTTGGGCTCTCTTTGAGAAGAAAAGTCCTTTCAATAAAAGCTTTTGGATTTAAAATTTGAAAAACTCTGCCCTGGAGAATGTATCCACAGATACAGTTCTCATGACAAACTCAGGCAGTAATTTTTAGTACTATCCATGATTACCAATGAACGTCCACAAACCTCAGAGTGATGGGAAAACTTGCCCACTAATAAGTCAGAGAGCAGTGACTCAAAGTCAGGATGTCTGATAATACATACATTTATTCTTTTCACTACATCACAGTGACTTCTCTGTAACAGAAAATCCTGTTTACAGAATTGTGTATTGTCCAACTGTATTCAAGATTAATTTAGTAAACTTTTAGTAGACTCCATGTCTAACAATAATAACTACTATTTTTATACAATTGCTTTGTGTCCGTCACAGTGCTCTATACTCAAAATGAAATAAATTAACTCAGTTTTATTTGATCTGCCACAAAAAAGTGTAAGTGCCATTAGTAGCCCTTTTTTACAGATGCAGAAATTGAGACTCAGAAAGGTTAAGACACATTTCCAAGGTCAAATAGTAGTTACAGGCTGATCTAGGAGATGATCCTAATAAATCTCACTAATTAGAGACTGTATGATTCTAGATCAAGGTATAGCTGAGTTAAAGTGCTGGGGATTTTGAAATGAATAAGACATAGTCTCTGAACTCATGTATCACACCAGTAGTCACATAACGTCGGTATTAGTTCATGCTCATGCTGCTATAAAGAACTGCCTGAGACTGGGTAATTTATAAAGAAATTAGGAGTAATTGACTCACAGGTCCTCAGGGATAGGGAGACCTCTGGAAACTTACACTTATGGCAGAAGAAGAACCAAATACATCCTTCTTCGCATGGTGGCAGGAAGGAGAAGAATAAGCAAAGGGAGGAAAAGTCCCTTATAAAACAATCTGATCTTGTTCTCACTCACTATCATGAGAACAGCATGAGGGTAATCATCCCCATGATTCAATTACCTCCTACTGGGTCCCTCTCATGACACATAGGGATTATAGGAACCACAATTCAAGGTGAGTTTGGGCGGGAATACAGAGCCAAACCATATCTTTCTGCCCCTGACCCCTTCCAAATCTCATGCCCTCACATTTCAAAACAAAATTAAGCCCTTCCAAAAGTCCCCAAAGTCTTAACTAATTCCAACATTAACCCAAAAGTCCATGGCCAAAGTTTCATTTGAGACAAGGCAAGTCCCTTCCACCTATGAACCAATAAAATCAAAACGAGTTAGTTAGTTCCTAGATACAATGGTGGTACAGGCATTTGGTAAATACACCCATTCAAAATAAGAGAAATTGGCTACAACAAAGGGGCTACAGGCCCCATGCAAGTCCAAATCCATTAGGGCAGTCATAAAACCTTAAAGATCCAAAATGATCTCCTTTGACTCCATGTTTCACATCAGGGCATGCTGATGCAACAGTTGGGTTCCCATGATTCTGAGCTTCTCCTTCCTGTGGCTTTGAGAAGTACAGCCCCCTTCCTGGCTACTTTCATGGGCTGGCATCGAGTGCCTGCATTTTCCCAGGCACACAGTGCAAGCTGTCAATGGATCTGCCTTTCTGGGATTTGGAGGACAGTGGACCTCTCCTCACAGCTCTACTAGGCACTGCCCCATTGGGGACTGTGTGGGGACCCCAATCCCACATTTCCCTTCTGCACTTTCCTAGCAGAGGTTCTCTATGAGGGCTCCAGCTCTGCAGCAAACTTCTGCCTGAACATCCCAGTATTTCTATACATCCTAGGTGTATGGTGAAATCTAGGTGGAGGTTACCAATCCTCAATTCTTGACTTCTTTGCACCCGCAGACTCAACACCACGTGGAAGCTGCCAGAGCTTGGGGCTTGCATCCTCTGAAACAACAGCCTGAGCTGTACCATGCCCCTTGTAGCCATGGCTGGAACAGCTGGAAAGCAGAGTACCAAGTCCTGAGGCTGCATACAGCAGCAAGGCCCTGGCCCCAGCTCAAGAAACCATTTTTCCCTCTTAAACCTCTGGGACTGTGATGGGAGGGGCTGCTGTGAAGGTCTTTGACATGCCCTGGAGAAATTTTCCCCAGTGTCTTGGTGATTAACTCTGACTTCTTGTTACTTACACAAATTTCTGCAGCAGGTTTGAATTTATCCCCAGAAAATGGAGTTTTCCTTTATATCACATTGTCAGGCTACAAATTTTCCAAACTTTTATGTTCTGTGTCCTCTTCAATGCTTTGTGGCTTAGAAATTTCTTCTGCTAGATACCCTAAATCATCTCCCTCAAGTTCAAAGTTCCACAGATCTCTAGGACAGATGCCACTAGTCTCTTTGCATAACAAGAGTCACCTTTACTCCAGTTCCCAAGAAGTTTTTCATCTCCATCTGAGACTACCTCAGCCTGGATTTCATTGTCCTTATCACTATCAGCATTTTGGTCAGAGTCATTCAACAGGTTTCCAGGAAGTTCCAAACATTTCCACATTTTCCTGTCTCCTGAGCCCTCCAAGTCTCTGGGAAGTTCCAAACTCTCCCACATTTTCCTGTCTTCTTCTGAGACCTCTAAACTCTTCCAACCTCTGCCTGTTACCCAGTTCCAGTAGCTTCCACATTTTTGGTTATTTTTATAGCAGCATCCTACTCTATTGGTGCCAATTTACTGTATCAGGCCATTCTCATGCTGATAATAAAGCCATATCCAACACTGGGCAATTTATAAAGGAAAGAGTTTTAATTGACTCAAAGTTTAGCATGGCTGCAGAGGCCTCAAAAGACTTACAATCATGGCAGAAGTAGAAGCAAACATGTCTTTCTTCACATGGTGGCTGGAAGGAGAAGTGCTGAGCAAAAGAGGGAAAAGGCCTTTATGAAACCATCAGATCTTGTGAGAACTCACTCACTATCATGAGAACAGCATGAGACTAACCACCCCCATGACTTAACCACCTCTCACTGGGTCTCTCCCATAACTTGTGGAGATTATGACAGGGAGCTACAATTCAAGATGAGATTTGGATGAGGACACAGAGCCAAACCATATCAACCTCTAATATAAGGTCTAGCATAAAAGTAACTGCACTGCTGCAATGAATTTTGGTATGTAAAACAGTGAGGTTAGAAATAAAATTTATTTAGGATTAGCTTTAAAAAGGGTCAGAGTTCTTAAGGAACTGCATACAACTGCAATATTTCTCAAATATTAAGAAGATAATTTATGCTCGCTTCAGGGAGCTCATTGAGAAAATCTCAGAGAATATACTGCATGACAAAGGTAATGTATAAATCATGGTGGTCATAAAGGGAGAGGAATACTATCCTGGAGAACTAACTCTTGAACTTGATGAGGGACTGCACACCAAGGCCTCTCTAAAAACCTGAGTAAAAAATCTGAATATTAAAAGAAGGGATACATTATTCTGCTAGGCCCATGGTTTAAGAATACAAGCACATTGTTTACTAGTGTTCTCAGTTACTGAGAGCATAAAATTCAGCTCTTAGCCCTATTACTGCACCGCAAAAATGATACACAAGACCAGAATCTGTTTAGAAACGTTTTGGAGGCTGAAGTATTTTCTGCATCCCAAATCACATGCTTGTTTTAAATGGTTCCCTGATAAAACAGTGGTGTGTGGGTCTTTATACAAGCATCCTCCATGTAAAATTAAAATCGTGATTTAAAAAAGAAAAGGCAAACTGGACAGATGTTGCAGACAGAAACACTTGGAGGTGAGTCACGGTCAAACTGTTAGTGGTGGAGTGTTTCGCATAATTGGAACTGTCAGAACAGACTTTCATTGCACACAAGGTAAAATGCTACCCTCCAGAGAGAGATTTTCATCATCATAAAATCTAATCTCCCTAATTTCAGCCCTGGAAACCTGTGTTGTCTGCTGGTATAACACCAAGGTGGAAGTGAAGAGGTAGTAGGTTAAATGCTTACTCTATTTGGACTGACTGGTATCTTCTCTTTTACCCAATAAGCTTTTAAAATTAGTAAAGAATATTGAGACGGGACAAATAATTGGTCATTCACAGAGTGTGGACAGAGAGTAATAGCAATAAAAAGGGAAAACGCGGACTAGTACTAAGGATATATAAGGCTTTCTTGAACTTCTGTTTTTTTGTTTGTTTTAATTTGTAAACTTTAAGTGTAAAGATAATCATATCCTTGGGTTACTGTAAGGAAAAGGAAAACATGAAACATTTCCAGCAAAGTTGATTTGTAACCTATAAAGCACCGTGTAATTATTGCCCATGCTACATTCTTTATACTATATTCTGTTTTGATTATAAGACAAAATATCCCACAAAATAAGCAATCCCAAGAGAAACAAAGCAAGAGGGAAATGACAGGTCAGGACCTCACACAGAAAGGTGGAATGTGTGAAGGAAGGTGATAGAATTTGGTTTGGAGAGCCTGTACTCCCATCTGGCTTCACCCCCATCAAGATACAATGGGCTGACATATATAAAATATTTGGAAGCATGCCTGGGCATAATAACGTCAGCAAAAGTTAGTTATAGTTGGCAAGCCTTTTAACTTTCCTGAGCCTCTATTCCTTGTCTATAAAATATGGATCAGTACTGCTTCACAGGCTAGTGAGGGAGAGTTAATTGAAGTAATACAGAAGAACAGAAATTATGAAATATTAACACATACACTATTACTACTGATTTTGTTAGTGTCTGTGTTTTATATGATATATATTGTGCTGCATGTTCTTATTTATGTGTGTATATATATGTATATATACACCATATACATATGTATCAGCAGAGAATGTAATGAAATAAAATGCTATGTTATTTTCAAGGATATGAACTAAGTGCTAAATTAATCATTTAACTTTTTCCCTAATTTGGGCATAACATAATCAGCTTTGATAAATATAAAGATTACTTTGGAAAAGGTTGAAGGTTTGTTTATAGGATTGGACAGAGACTCTAGTGGTCTGCTCTAAAAGACACAAACCACGAAGGCTCAGGCTCAGAGGCTGGTGGTGGTAAGAGGAAGAAAAAATGAAGCATTATGTTTAAGAGAATTGATAAGATTCATTACTTAACACAATATAATTCAATATCAGGCAGCCTGTGATTCAGAAAATCTGAAAATTGAAGACTCACTCTAATAATGCTTTATGCTTCTGTTGTACTTTTAACTTTTTCCAACACTTTCAGATCAATTACCTTGAGCTGCAAACAAAAGAACGAACTCCAGCCTCATTTAGTGCCACATGTGGTGGTGTGGCATGGTGTATCAAACCTTGACATAGTGGAAACAGCACATGGTGTGTCATGATCTGAACTGGGTGGGAATCCCTGCTAGACCACTCATGTTGTGCTTGATTTAGGAAACCCTGTGAACCCCTCTGAACCTTCCCTTAATTCTAATCATGATAGCACCTTCCTCACAGGACTACCTGAAATACAACCAGACCTGTGCCCGAACATAGCAGGCACTTTATAAAAGTTAGAACTCTTCCTTTCCCCCATCTGGCTTGCGATCTCATGATTCTGTGATAAATATACTAAAAGTCATATTATAGTCATGCTCATGAATTCTTAGATGTGAATAGGCTTTGTCACAAAACCTTGAAAAGCAACAAATAAAATTCTCTTGACATTTAAATTAATAAGTGGGCTCAGAGAGATAAATGCTTTGCTCAAGATAACACTTAATTTGCAGCTGAAGCATAACTAGAAAACTTAGTTTTTAGATTCTAGTTCTTAGGCATTCTCTAAGCCCAGATATGACTTATTTTTTGGTTGCTTCAACGAAGATGTGCATCTCTGCCTTCAAGAAGCTTAGATTATTAAAAATAAAATAAAATAAAATAAAAAAAGCAAGAACTCTCCATTTCCCTGATTACAGAGTACCAAGAAACAGCTGATAGTTTTAAATGATTCCCTTGCTACCTCTTTTCTCCTGCATGCATGAATGTAGCTGTACATTCAGTTAGTGATTAAACACGATGATCGCATTCCATACATAAGATACTATGCTAAACCCTGTACAAAGAGAAAATTAAAATTCAGCCCAGGAGAGAAGAGATACACACAATTCGCTGGAGAGCAGGTCAGAGTACAGACTTCAGGATCAGAAAAATACAAGTTCAAATCCCACTTCTGCCACTTAGTATTAGTATGGATTAGTTTCCTGAACACGTGTAGCCCTTTATTTATTTATCAGTAATATGTGAATCCCATATCTACTCCCCAGATATGGCATGAACATCAAATGCTGTAATGTTAAAAGAGGATTCAGCCTGTTATCTAAGTTCTCAATCTTCCTATCCCATCAGTGGTGACTATTGTTAATAGCCATTATTTATTATTAGGGGAGGTTAAAGCCAAGCACTATGTGGTTAATATACTAAATCACGAGTCAACAAACTTTTCTTGTAAATGTCTAGAGAGTAAATATTTTCAGCTTTGTGAGAGGTAGGGCTAGGGTTCCAACCACTCAATTCTGCCACTATGGCATGAAAACAGCCATAGACAATACGTAAATGTAGATGATGGGTATGGCTCTGTTTTTTTGTTTTGTGTTGTTTTTTGTTTTTTGTTTTGAGACGGAGTCTCGCTCTGTTGCCCAGGCTGGAGTGCAGTGGCATGATCTCAGCTCATTTCCTGCTCTGCCTCCTGGGTTCAAGCCATTCTCCTGCCTCAGCCTCCCGAGTAGGTGGGACTACAAGCGCCCACCACCACACTCTGCTAATTTTTTCTGTTTTTAGTAGAGACAGGGTTTCCCTATGTTAGCCAGGATGGTCTCGATCTCCTGACTTCATGATCCGCCCGCCTTGGCCTCCCAAAGTGCTGGGATTACAGGCGTGAGAGGCATGGCTGTGTTCTAATAAACCTATAAAAAAACGGAGGTCAACCTGTAGGCCATACTGCCAACTTTTGTTCTGAACAGAAAATCATGGGAAATTCCACTACAAGAGATGATTTGTGTCTTTCTGAAACTATAGGGTTTAGCAGACAGATGGCAATAGCAGTGGAAAATATTGCATAAACAGAGGCAAGAATGGCAGTGGCTTGGAGCAAATCTAGTGTTTACTTGAGACTAAGTCCTCCAATCTGGCGTCTCCCAACCACCCAATCCAAGCTTGAGTACATAAGACATGTTCAATAAGAGGAAGCATGAAATATTGGAACAAAAAATATTTCAGAGTTCTTCTATTTCAATTCTTCTACATCCTTGTTGAATGACAACTTTTGAGCAGAGAACTGGCCTGATTAATAATGTATTCTACCAAAATGGAAGTAAACAAGGGCTCTCCTAAGACACAACAAACAAGTAACTAGGTAACTAATTTAATTAGGGGAGAGAGGAAGCAGGTGGAGTTAAGGATGATACCTTCCTCTCAAGCCTGGCCTGTAGAATATAAATAAGAAACATTAGAAGCAGAGCTCGTTTTAGCAGCCGAAAATGACACTGAAAATTAAAATATGAGATTTTGGGGCAAATCATCAAACCTGTGTGATCAATGGATTAGATTCAGAGAAGAACAATTTCAGATTGCAGTTAGTATTGAGCATGTGCTGTCCTTTTGGCTCTGTGATTTAGTAGCCAAACTAAATCCAATATACTAATTGGTAAGGCAGGACAGTGAAATCACCCGTGCTACTTGGAAACTCTCACTTTACCTCTCTGCCTCCCTTTCGTGCTTTTCTCTTTTTCTTGGCTGCTTGGTTTCATTAGCTTGTTTGAATCCTGTGGAGTACACATGTTTGAATCTATTAGGTGGTATTTGCTTGGACTTGGTTCCATTGCACTGTGTTTGAAACTCCGGCAGAACATAATCAACAATGGTGTCTGAGTGGATTTTCCAAGATACTGACATTTTCTCCATGTCCGTCACCTGCTATAAATGACAACAACAACAACTTACAAGACCTCTCATATATTGCCTTCAGTGTAGAATGCCCAGTGTTCAGTATGGCAGTATTCAGTATGGTTTTCTTTATCTGGCCACCACATGCCTTCTAGCGTTAGACCCATTCCCCACCTCCAGTCCAGGCATGTGAGCCAGATAATTCCTATAATGTCCCAAATTGTTTTATGCTGCTGCTACTTTGCTCACATTACTTCCTTCTGTTGGGATTGCCAAGGGGACCCACAAAAGCATAATCCCCTTTCTACCTGGATTGTGAGCAAGTAAATAAGTAAAACCAAAAATTTGAAAGGCACACATGGCATTTAATACAGATGGAGGCCAAGATGGAAGACACATCCTCAGTAGGTTAGTCTAGCCGACTCAATTATTCTAAACTCTGGACCCAGAGAGACCTATCTACCAAACTCAGTCAGTGTGGGACTTGGGCAAGCCTCTCTTTCTTGCAGCTCTAAAGACATAGAGGGTTACTTCAGGCGAGCATCCCCAGTGATTCCTTCCCAACACGTCAGCCATGTAAGTCATTTCGCCACACATGGGCCAAAGGGGCAGAGAAAGGCCCAAAGTGACACTAACTGAGCTTTAACAGGATGAAGATGTCGACAATAAAGAAGAAGTTTTCCTCACTAACACCCACTGCTGAGAATGCTTTCTCATCCTCTTGGATAAGAAGCTTGTTATTCATTAAGGTTTAATCCATGATTAACAAAGAGCCCTCCAAGTAGAGGTCCCATTGAGCTCATATAAGAAGATCTAAATGAAAACAGCCCAATGATATATCTTTGTTCGATGGTGTAAACTGCTACCTCCCAGTAGATCCAGGCCCTTGAGGACCACATGCAAGATACCTTTTATCTTCTCAGCATCCATTTCCTCTTCTGGTTGCAACAAGACTCTAACTTTCCTTTAGGGTTCTTCATTCCCAATTTACATGCATCTTAGTGAGTCTGTTCATCAAGATATTTTGTCCTGTTGTCCTGTCTATGATGGATTGTTACCAAAAATGACCACAACTATGTCCTTTTACAATATGGCTTTGTTATAAGTAATGTCTATTGCTCCTACTCCCTACCTTAAATAAGGCTGCCCTTGGTATGTACTTTGGCCAATTGATACAGTATGCTGGTCTGAGCCTAGGCCTTAAGAAGCCTCTCTCCCTTCTGTTAATTTTCCTAGACCTCCACCACCTTTATTTAAGCAAGCCAAGGGGATGCACGAGGGACTCTCATCCCTTTGAATGAGAGATGCTATGGCCCTTAGTATGCTCATTTTCCAAGGCAAGGTGTCAGATATAAGAGAATCCAGCCAAGGTCCAGGAAGCCAGTCTCCAGCTGACCAACAGCAGACGTCAGATGCATGGACAATGCCTCTTCTGAACCAACAACAAAAGATTTTCCCAGCCACACTACAATATGAGCTAAGAAATGCCTGCTGTTTTAAGCCACTGAGGTTTGGAGTTGTTCATTACACAACAATGGCTAACTTTTTTTTTTTTTTTTTTTGAGACGCAGTATCGCTCTGTCGCCCAGGCTGGAGTGCAGTGGCAAGATCTCAGCTCACTTCCTGCTCCGCCTCCCGGGTTCACGCCATTCTCCTGCCTCAGCCTCATGAGTAGCTGGGACTACAGGTGCCCGCCACCAAGGCTGCTAATATTTTGTATATTTAGTAGAAACAGGGTTTCACCATGTTAGCCAGGATAGTCTCTATCTCCTGACCTAGTGATCTGCCCACCTCTGCCTCCCAAAGTGCTGGGATTACAAGCTTGAGCCACCGTGCCCGGCCAACAATAGCTAACTTGTATAGAGATTTGTATTATACTTAGAGATGACTTTGGGGATTGGTATTACACTTAGAAATGGCTTTGAGATTGGGGGTCAGGCAGAGATCGAAAAAATGGCAAACTCTTGGTGGAAATGAAAAAACCTTGTGGTTCAGCTTTTGTTTCCATTCAGAAAACGAACCCAAATCTATTCAACATAATTTTTCTTACATTATGCTTTTTTTAAAATTAATCTAAGTTTTGTACCTTGCTTGAGACCAAAGAAACCAAACTGAAATAGGCAGAAATAAAGAAGGAAGAGACAGAGGAAAGAAAAGTGAGAAGGATGTCTGGCTTTTAAATAAACTCTCATCTAAAGAAAAAAAGTCAAGCCTCTACATTTAAAGAAAATGAATTCTCAAACTATAGAGTGCACATGAATCAACTAAAATGCTAGTGAACATCAGACTTATAAAGCAGAATCTGTTCTGATGCTGTGATAATTCACTATGCATATGTAAATGGTATATATATATTAAACAGATATAAAAGTGTGTGTGCATATACAGAGAGAGAGAGAGAAAGAGAGATACATATCTGGTCAGAGGTCCTAGAAAAGTCTCAAGTAAATGCATATTGGAAGTTTTTGATTTATGTAGGAGGTTATCTGCAAACAATTCACTGTTACTGATTAAATCATTGCAAACAGAATAGGTTCTATTGGTGGCTAACACAGTGAAACCCCGTCTCCACTTAAAAAATACAAAAAATTAGCCGGGCGAGATGGCGGGCGCCTGTAGTCCCAGCTACTCGGGAGGCTGAGGCAGGAGAATGGCATAAACCCGGGGGGCGGAGCTTGCAGTGAGCTGAGATCCGGCCACTGCACTCCAGCCTGGGCGACAGAGTGAGACTCCGTCTCAAAAAAAAAAAAAAAAAATGAAATCTATTTCTGCTTCCCAAAACATTTCTACTGTGTATATCTTAAACCAAGGCATTCTCCAGATAAACAGACTAAAAACATGATCAAGAACAAACTCTGAACCTCTGAAAAATAGCAGGATATTCCTACTTGTGTTTTATTTATCTATTTCCTTGTACATACCAAAAGTAAAAGATTAGGTGAATTTTTTGTGTCCACCAAATAATTTTCAGATAGTGTGTACAAGAAACCAGGTAATAAACAAACTGATCTGGCCTTCTCTTAATTTAATAATTCATTTAACAAATATTTATTCCTCAAATGTACCCTGATAATATTGCTATGCTTTAAATGGCTTCTCATTGCCTAAAGAGTTGTGTGGAAATTACTGCAGTGATACATTGACATTTATTGTAGCTGAGAAGACCCATGGACCTCCCTAAGATGTTCTAGATGTTGCTATAGCAATGCTGGATACACATGGACCCCATTCACAGGCTGTCTGTGCTCATGATCCAGCCTGCCACACACTAACTGCATTAACTGTGGCTCCTCAAGGCCTGGGCTTGTTCTTCTTTAAAAGGAGGTAGTAGTAGTACTGTCTCGTTGTATATTGGGAAGATTAAACACGAAAATACACATAAAGTGTTTAGATCACTTTCTGGCATATAGTAACTGCTTAATAAATGTTAGTTACAATAATAATCATGCCCTCAATTGTCTAACATTTTATGCAATTTTATAAGCACTTACAGCATCTCATTTATTTTTCAGATCATTACTGTGAGATTGTATATGTATGTATCACGTGTGTGTGTGTGTGTGTGTGTGTATGTGCATGGGGATGTGTGTGTGTATATACATATATAATGCTTACTATATGAACTCAAAACCAAGACTCATGTTGGTGAAAGAATTTTCCCAGAGTCACTCCCCTGGCAAGGGAACAGGCCAGGCCAGGGTCAGCCCAGGCCTATTAGACTTCAAAGTCTACACCCATTCTCTACACTCTGCCTCATCCATTGGTTTCTAAGAGTGACCACCTATTTCCTCTTCACCTTTCTTCCCCTAATTCCTATGTACTCTGTCTAAAGCAACCACTGTTCTCAACCTGATCAGATGTGAGCATGGTTTCTTTCCAAGAAGTCAACCTTGGCTTGATTGCCAATCCTGCTGCATTGTGGGGAAAGTAGTTCAATGCAGTAATTAACCATTTGGGATTCTTCAGACTGCTTGGATTTATGTCCAGCTCCAATGCTTATAGCTATGTTAACTTGAATTACTGTGTCTCAATTCCCTCATCAGCAAAATAATGCCTGCCTGACAGGTTGTTCTGAAGATTAAATGAAACAATCAAACATCAGCACAGTGTTTGGTATATAGTAAGCCCTCAATAAGTGTTAGCATCAGAGGCTGATAAAATGTGACTCCTTCTGTCTCTCCATCAGCAGAATTCTCAAAGACCACAATAATAGATGCCAATCAGCCACATCCAAAATAAGGGCTAGATCTTATTTGCTACAGAATTGTACAATGGAGATTGTCTATCACCCACTTCAAATGAATAAATGGTTTGAGTAAAAGGGCACGTGGAAAAGGTCTCCATTTAAGGAAGTGTCTGCATGCTGTCTACCCTCCTATGACCAGCTCACCAGACCTAGAAGGAAGAGAGAGATACTTACTCCTTACCTCAATCCAAGTGAAAGTGATTTTAGTGGAACCATTAGATTGCTGGGCTTGTTTATAATGGGATTGAGTCACACGTGACCTTTGCCTGGGGAAGACAATGGTTGGGAGAATGGAGATCAGTGCTTTGCACCTCAGATACCTGAGCAGAGGAAGGAGATGGAGTCTCGTCCAGGGGGCAAGCAGTGTTTCCCAGGAGGCCATATGTGAGCCCCAAAGTTCGATAACAGCCTGGACTGTATGTGCAGTCCAGAAGCCTAAGGAGCAGGAGGAGAGCTTGGAAGAGCCAACTAGAGGTGTGGCATCACCGTTTAAGGGAACTGTGGATAGAGTTTAGAAGACTCAAAATAAGTATCTGAAATATGTCCTCAAAAGGGACCCCTTGAGAGATAGGCAGAAGGTGTCTGGGCCATAAACAGCATGAACTCGCACCCAATCACACAGTCACCTGCCATGGGAGCCATTTTACGCTAGCACTTTCCTCCTGTACTCAACAGTGGAGCTCAGACAACTAGGCCACGAAGCAACGGAAGCAGAAGAGAAGGGTGGGGAAATGGCGAAGATGTTCCCTGCCCTTGCACCACCCATGCTTCCAAGCCTGAAATCAGCCTGATTCAGGACAGGGAAGGAGTTTTAACTTTGAATAATGCTTGAGTTTTGATGACTGCACCAGTCTTGACATTTACATTATTTAGAAGAGTGTGCACTTTGACTTAACAGAACCCCAGCATGTTTGATACTGACTGAGACTTGGTCAAGTGGTCAGGAATCATAAAACTAGAAAAGAAAAACCCTTCCCACCCCAACCTCTCCACCTCAGAGGTTTAGGGAGTCAATGAATTTCAAACTCCTGGCATGTTTATACGCTATTTGCAGAGAAGGCTTAGTGACCTGTCTCATTGGTAAATTTGCAAGAATAAACTAGGAATTCACAGATTATTTCCTCCCACTTTCCTCTTGGGAGCAAGCTCGTCAAGGATGTCTTCCACCCCTTCAAGCAATGAGTCTTACCTGGGCAGCAGCGCCCCATTCGACGGATGCCCACCTTTGGCCAGCGTACCTGTGACAGTTGGGAAAGTCGGAATAAATTGGGAGTTCATTTCCCATGTGCACTTTGCTCTCATATTTGGCTAATTTCTACAATTAGCTTTTCTGCAACATGAAGGCTAGATTTGATCTCCATATGTTTCTTCTCTGTCTGGTCTCTCCAGTTGTTCCAAATTCAGGCAGGGAAGAGAGGTGCCATGCATTGGGTGTCCCGGATACACCAGCAGCCCATAGAGTGGGCTTAATAAAGAGAAATAATAGACTACAGACACTCTCTGATTGTAACCAAGTCAATCCAGCATTTTTGAGTAAATGATGGCATTACCACCGTGACAATTGCTGCCGGTCTTAGTACTTACAGTGCCCAAAATGTATCTTCTTTTCACATGTCTTTGTATTTGCTAAAACTGTTTTCTACCTCTATCCTATTTCTTGATTCAATTCAATGGCTACCTGCTCTACAAAGCCTTTCCTAACTCACCCCATGTTGCACTTTCCCACAAATTATGTGATATTTCTGTACTCATTTTTACTCAGAAGATTGTGTCGAAATGGCTCTTACGGTACCTGTCATACTTAACCTTGAAACATATAAACCTCCCATTGACCACAAGTTCTCTGGTGACCAGCTCAGCCCAGTCCTTTCTCATATTTGTGTTCCCACAGCACTTCTCTGGTAATATAATAGGTGCTCAAGGTTTGCTGAAATTAATTGAAATGAAACTGACTCTGTATTAAAGTAGGGTCAGGCAGTGCTGTGAAGAGAGACATATGTAGCCTTGGGGTCAGACAGATGCAGTTTTAATCCTGGAATTTTCTTTAGTTCTTTGTTGTTTTCTTCATGTGACACTATCACTCTCCGGATCTCAGTTTGCATCACAATTACAGAAAAAATTAAGTGCCTTCTGTCAAATATCTAGGGCTGTGCCTGGCCTTAATACTCAATAAAAGTTATTTCCATTTCCATTTTGGTTGGGAAAAAATAACACAAAGGACATGGTCATTATCTTGCAGGTTCTTTGACAAGGATATCACACAAAAGGGCTTTTGGTTCTATTTGTTTTTGAGTCTTGAATTACCAAAGAAATCTTTTATAGAAGATGAGGACGTGAGGATGTGCTGTAAGGAAAGTATTTCCTTTTTTTTCCTGTGGTGAGTGAACCCTGCGTACACATTCACCACCAAAGACATAAACCAGGCAAGAAGAACCTTAGTGCTTGGGCTGCACTTGGAGAGCCTAGACCCAAGATCAAACAAATTCTATGGAGTCCCAGCCTAGCTTGACTTTTTCTTATATAATATTAGAATAATGGTAATCAACATACCAACTTACTTTAGAGAAGTTTATGAACATTTAAAGATGTAGCATATAAAGCAGACTTGGGCCCCCTAAATGTGTCTATTGTTACTATGAACATCAATGTTACAGGAAAGATGTCTCTGATCAACCCTGCAAATTAAGTCATGCCTCTTTTAATTAGGCCATGTCTTCATCTTTGTTATAGTTTAGTGATACTTTTATATTTTATTATGTTTTTATATTCCATCTATTTAATGTAAATGGTTGTTTCGATGTAAAATTAAGCAAAATGTCTTATCAACAGATAACCCAGACTACTTTTGTTCTCCTAATTAAATTCAAAGACAGACTCAAGAGTCACTCTCAATATGATCTGGGGCAAGTCGATTTGACTCTATCTCCCTGTCTTCCTCATACATGAATTGATGATAATATTTTGTGAAAGTAAAATAATTCAGGAAATTATACATTTGCACATAAAATATAAAGTTAAAAACTAATGTGAAGTGCACTTAGATGAAAAGAGATGATCCTAGGGGAGTCAACGGGGCCCTGTGGTTTTAAAGTCCTGACTCTCCAGTTGCATACTGATTCTATCTGTGGTCTCATTGTAAACTGGGGAGAAGAATAATACTTACAGGGCAATGATAAGAATGAAGAAAGACAATGTTTGTGAAAGTATCAGTTACATTCTTAGATGTCATAAAATGTTAAAATAATTACAAGTGTAAAACCCTGCTTGTCTAATTCATAAAGAATCAGATGAGGCACATAAGATGGGATGGAAGGAACATGGATTAGCTCTGAATGAAAGACTCAGATTGTAATTCCAGTTCCAGCTCTAGGTAACTCAGTTCCCTTTCCTGGTAAAATATACATCCATATGACAAACAAGAATAATAACATATGACTACAAAAAGAAGAATGCACTATTTCTAAAGTCCCTTCAAATTCTGAAGCTGTATCATTTCTATGTACCTGCTTATAAATAAAATAGAAACTGATACTTTTAGAGCAATGAATTCTACCATCAGTAATGAGATAAAGCAGTGCAGAGCAGTGGAAAGAATAAAAGTAACCAGAGTCAGAAAACTCCTGGTTTGAATCCTGGCTCTTCAGCATATTAATTTGACCTTGGGGGAAGTTATTAAATTCTTGTGTTCTTCGTTGTCTTATTTGTAAAATGGGATGATACATCCCTCATGGGACTATTGTGAGAAGAGAGAAATGCCTGAGATAATGCATTCTGGTTCATTTGTTCTGCTCTTTTAAAAATATCCAGCGGGCCTACAGAAAATGAAATAAATACTGAACCCCTTAGTTCTGCCTGGTTGGAGACATTGCGAGTCAGGGAGCTAATAAAGACCTCTTGGCATCAAGGTCGAGCCCTTTGGGTTTAATATGGGTGCTGAACACGGAGCTAAAGGCTAAGTTAGAGAAGGCCCTTTTTTTGGCAATGTAGAATTTCAGACACATTTTGCAATCTGTATTGCAAGGAATCATGCAAGCAGAATGTTACAGAAACAACAGGATTAATTAGCACTGGAGGACATTCTCCTTTGGTCCCCACAGAAAGTCTGCTTGGTTGTTTTGGGAGAAAAGGAAACATGATGTCTTTCTGGAGGGAACTCAAACCTTTCTCCTCTTTGAAGCCTCACAGCATGAAGATCGAGATGTGATGCTATCTGAACAGCTCACTGCTGGTTCTTCCCACCACCTCCAAAAGCCTCCAGTTCAGAGCAGTGAGGGCTCATCTTCTACCTTCTCCCTCTTATTCAAGCCAGGGCTTTCCTGGAATCCATAAGTCGTCTGTCTCTCATGGTTCTCTGAGCCCTTTGGCCAAATGTCTTTAGAGTGGGTGTGGGTATTTGGGGCATATGCCTGGCAAATCTATTAGGGTGCAGCAGCAAGCTAGTAGATCCTTGATTTATGCTTCACTTCAGCTCATCCAATGTCTTCTTTAAGTTTTTAGAATATTAGCACAGTAGCACTTCTATATAATTTACACATAAGTAAAGAATTATGTATTACAGATGTGTTTTAATTACTAGTATATGCAGAAACTCATAATGCTGAAATGAACAGAAATGTGCAATTAAAAGTTATATCCCTAGACTGTATCTTCTTCAAAAGCCAAGACAGGGCATTCATCTTTGAATCCCAAGCTTCTAACACAATGTTTGACAATATAGGAAGGATAAAGGAACAAATAAAATAGGTACATATGTTTTTTTGAACATATACTCTGGGCAAGATTCTGTTTCAGAATCTTGGGATTCTGATACCTGTAATCTTATGGAGAAGACTAGTCTGTAAACGAAAACGACAAACCAGAAGGCAATGTGGTAAGTGCTGCAGGAGAATTATAATTACAATAACATAAAAGCAAAGAAAACATGATTCTAAGTTCAAGAGAAAGCCTGGACTAGCTCACACAAAAGGGAGAAGTTGAATTGAACTGTAAAGGGTGAGGAGTTTTCAAGTCTTTGGAGAAAAGAGGGGAGAGTGGTTCAGTAGGTTCTACCATTCTAATTCCCAGTAATTACTATAGGGTCAGGCACATTGGAAAATCTATATGAATAGAGTCACCATTTCTAAACATGTATTGGTTAGGATCATTGTAGTTATGACTAACAAAAATTGTATCTAAATCGGGTAAGAAACAAAAACAACATGAAATTTATGGGACTTCAGACTTCGAGGATTGAGCATTTGAGGCATGGTTTGATTCAGAGGTTTACAATGCTCTCAGGATTTCAGCTTCATTTCTCTTAGAAACTCTGAACTCTGACTTCTACTCCGGTTGTATCCTTAGGCTGGCTACTTAACAAAACTGTGTATGGCTGTCTCAGGCCTCACATCGGCACCCTACATCCTTCAGAGGCAGAAGGGTTTCCTAAGCAAAAGTCCCACAACTAATTCAAGTTGCACTAGCTTAGCTCACATCTCCATTCGTAAATTAAATATCATGACCAAAGACACATGACGCACTCCTACACACCGGTAAGTAGCCAGCTTCTTTAAAGCCCATGGATCCCCAAGTAGAAATAAAGGTGTTTTAAATAGAGAACATGGGAAAGTTGATTCCGCTAGGGCAACAAGCAGATGTCCGCCACCTGGAGTGTAATCCCATTCAGCCTTTGGTAAAGAGTACAAGCAGCGATTTTGCACTTTGGTTTGTGAAGACAAATTAATCTGAATTTTTAAAACAAACAAACAAAACAAAAACCATCTCCTGAAATCTGTCACACCATTTTTCTTCATTTCATTTTATTTGTCTCAATCTCAGAGATAAAACATCATCAACGGAGACATGCCAGCTAACATATACCAACTTGGTAAGAACTGGGCTTCCTTTGTTTTTACTTCTTTTATTTACTTACTTTTTTTTTTTTTTAACATTTTAGTTAAGTAACTAAAGCACAGTCAAAGTAGCTGTTTTATTCTCTGCCTTCCTTGTCTGATTATGATACTGTTATCTTCCTTCTGAAAAATGGATGTTTGCTTTATCTTATTTAAAACTAGCCTGAGATCCTGAACAAAGTACAAGTATATAATAACCATTTTGTTCAACAGAGATTGGCTTAAAAGACACTGATAGTTAATGAAGAAATGAAAAACATCTCCAAAACAAATCCAGCTACAGCAACGTGGACCACCCTAGAAACTAAACCAATCTTGTGTGGTTTATTCTTGTCCTCAATC
>NW_016803288.1:889306-922582 GCF_001698545.2 Rhinopithecus bieti
TTTTTTTTTTTTTAACATTTTAGTTAAGTAACTAAAGCACAGTCAAAGTAGCTGTTTTATTCTCTGCCTTCCTTGTCTGATTATGATACTGTTATCTTCCTTCTGAAAAATGGATGTTTGCTTTATCTTATTTAAAACTAGCCTGAGATCCTGAACAAAGTACAAGTATATAATAACCATTTTGTTCAACAGAGATTGGCTTAAAAGACACTGATAGTTAATGAAGAAATGAAAACATCTCCAAAACAAATCCAGCTACAGCAACGTGGACCACCCTAGAAACTAAACCAATCTTGTGTGGTTTATTCTTGTCCTCAATCCAATTCTTACCCTTGAAGAAACTACTCATCACAATACAATCTCACTTTCCACTTTGGAGACTAATTTTGTATGTCAAACCACTAACTTTCTCCTTTATTCTATGCTATTCTTAGCCCAAGGTTGCTTGACATTCAATAAATATTAAATGTAGCAATAATAATGATGATGATGACCATGTAAATAAATAAAAAGAAATAATCCTTTTTAAGCTTTTTCAGATGGTCTGCATTTATGATTTCAGAATCAGAGAAAAGTCATTTCATGGGGTCAAGTGGAGTGTCTTTTGCCCTCTTCAGATGTTGTTAACTTATGCTCAATTTTCCAAAGTCAAATGTATAAAGTCCTAGTGGAGTAAGATTAATTCCCCAGTGAGCACAGTGCCCATTTGCAAATCATATTTATAGTATTTTTAAAGATGAAAACAGCATATTTGTCATGCGTAGCTTCCAAATGGAATTGAATCTTCTCCCTTGTACAAACATCTATTAAACAAGCCTTAAACTCATAGGCAGTATCAGCTTGAGTACTTCACTGGGCTGTGAGTATTTTTACAATAACCACAGCTTATCCATTTATGTGCTACCTGCCTGGGCAAAAAGCCTGACACATAGTGGGTGCACATTAAATGTTTGTTAAATAAGAAATGAGTTTTGTTTTGGTTTTTATTTTAGCATCTCAAATGTGAAAGCTGAATCTGTACATATTCTCCCAGTTGGGGAAAGCAGGTCAATAAGCACTGTTACAGTGAGTACAATTTAAAGCAGTGATTGCAAATTATTTTTGTTTTCATGCTGAGCTTTGTGTTTAAGAGCAGTATAGGCATGCTATGATTGATTAGGAATGCCTGCCATGGACACAGGCCAGTGGAACAGCAGCACTGTGCCAGAGAGCTGCCATCCAGATGTAAAGATACCTTCACCCACAACAGAGGGATGGGCTTGGCGGAGAAGACATAGGAGAGTAAATGTCGCATTGATGGATCTGACAACACCAGAAAAGCTTAGCAGTGACTCCATTAAAAAGTACGTATGCAAATTTCATTTGTTGAGAATTTGTTTACAGTGACTTTTCTATGATGGACGAAATCTTTCAGCAAATATTCAAGACATATAAACACATGGCCCAGGGTTATTTGAGGATTTTCAGAATTTGAAAAAAAAAGCATTCCAACCAGGCAAGAATTAAAATTCCACTATTATGAATGCATTGATTTTTGTAAATTCAAGAACAGGCCTCTTTCATTGGAAATTGAATAAACCAGGTTGCTGTCCACCCTTGGCATTTTACAGTTGACAGAACAAGCATTGCACTCCTGCTTGGCCCATAAAGACAAACTACAAATAGTAGCCAAAAATCACTTCAACCCCACTTCATGACTTACTCCATAATCTTGACTTCTGGGCCTATTGTTTGACTTGGTCAGTCTGCAGGTATCTTTCCATTTGCCCATCCACACCCTCTGCTCTTAAACTAGGAAGCTGGCTTCTTGGTTAATACAACTGTCTCTTGTACTCCTCGGCCTCTGATTGAGGTCAGCCAAAAGGGAGCCTGAGTAGGAAATGTAAGGGAAGGAGGAGACAGAGGTCAGCATTATTTCTTCCACTGAATCCCTCCCAGTGAGGTCACTTCAGGTTAGCCATGTCCCCTAATAGGTCTCTGCCTCTTCCAAGACAGACTGCTCTACGCACAGACTCCCTCTAACCTTCCAGATTTCAGTATGCTCTCCTCTTCACATTCCTTTGTGTCTAAGATGGTAATAGCATCACCATTACAAGTCCCCATCTGTGCACTGTCCTCTGAGGTTCCCTTGAAAGTAGTCTCCTTGTAAGTAAATCCTTCTTGAATAATCCAAATACCAACGTGCCATCTTTTGCTTTTGGACCGTAGCAGCTAAGATGCTTTTCCTGGAAAGCCCTTGCCTTACCCATCCCACAGTGATTTTGAAAAACATTTTCTAAATGTCTTCAATGGGATGTCTTTACTTCCATTCACCATAGAACCCCACTGCGTGCACCAGCTACTTACTTTGTGAATTATCACAATTATCTTTATATCCTCACCAAAGAGATCCACTCCCATGAGAGAGGCAATACATAACCAAAGCGTCAAAATAAGACAGTTTTAAAACCATTTTCTATTTGTTAAATACTGGTATTTTATGTTTAAAATGAAAGGGTTTTGAAATATTAAATTTCAATCAGAAAATAATTGTCCTAAGGCTAGTAAAAAAAGAATTTATATCTTTTCAAAATAATTATTACATATCCATGTATACAACACACAAGGATAGAAGGTGAGTTATAAAGATGACTTAAGAGGAATTGCTGGGTCATACGGTAATTTCATTTTTAATTTCTTTAGGAATTTCCATACTGTTTTCTATAATGATTGCACCAATCTGCACTTCTAGCCAAGAGTGTACAAAGCCTCCCCTTTCTTGACACCCTTTATCAACATTTGTTATCTCTTGTCTTTTCGGTCATATCCATCCTAACTGGTATATCCCCTGGTGGTTTTGATTTGAATTTCCCTGATGTCTAGTGATGTTGAGCACCTTTTCATGTACCTGTTGGCCATTATTTTGTCTTCTTTGGGGAAATATCTATGCAGGTCCTTGGCCAATTTTTTAATCAGATCATGTATTTTCTTGCTATTGAGCTGTAGGATAAACAACTCTAAAGATCTAGTGGACAATGTGAGAACTATAGTGAATAATAGTGTATTGTATTCAGGATTTTTGTTACATGAGTACGTTATAGCTGCTCTTGCCAGTGGGGTAAAGAAAATGAATAACTGTGTGAGACTATGTGTCTGTTAATTTGTTCCACTATAGTAATTGTTTTACTATATATAAGCATCTCTAAGGTATAAAACATGATACTATAAGATACCCTCAAAGTAAAACAATACTTTGAGATACAAAACAAAATGTATTTAAAAATTAAAACCAAGGATACTTAAGACATGATTTCTATATTTAAATGACTTGGTGTGTAATTAAATAAACAAACAAACACTCATACCCTCACACTCACAACCTCACAACCGCTAAGTTCATGAGAGGCTTTTAGTTGCTGGCATGTTTATATACATATTTTTTAAAGGCTTTTTAAGAGCAATTTTAGGTGCATGGTAAAATTGAATGGAAAATATGAAGAGTTCCTATATACTCCCATTCCTCCTCAATTATCAACATCCCTCTTCAGAGTAGTACATTTTTCACAACTGATGAACCTGCATGGACACATCATTATCATCCAAAGCTCACAGTTTACATTAGGGTTCACTCTTGACATTGTACATCTTGTAAGTTTGGATGTATAATGATGTGTATCCAGACTTACAGCATTATACAGAGTTTTTTTCAGTGTCTTAAAAATCCTTTGTGTCTGTCTATTTATTCATTCCCTCCACTAATCCCCAGAAACTACTGATCATTTTACTTTCTCCATAGTTTTGCTTTTTCTAGAATGTCATACAGTTAGAATTACAATGTACAAAACTTCATGAGATTGGCTTCTTTCACTTAGTAATATGCATTTAAGTTTCCTCCATATCTTCTCATGGCTTAACAGCTCATTTATTTTTAGTGCTGAATAGTATTCCATCATCGAAATATACCACAGTTTATTTATTCACCTACTGAAGGACATCTTGGTTGCTGCCAAACTTTGACAACTATAATTAAAATTGCTGTAAACATCTATGTTCATGATTTTGTGTGAAAATAAGTTTTCAACTTCTTTGGGTAAATACCAAAGGACACAATTGCAGATTATACAGTAATAGTATGTTTAGTTTTGTTTAAAAATACTGTCAGACTGTCTTCCAAAGCGGCTCTACCATTTTGCATTCTCACCAGCAAGGAATGAGAGTTCCCGTTGCTCCACATCCTTGCCAGCATTTGTTGGTATCAGTGTTTTGGTTTTGGTCATTCTTGTAATTATGTAGTGGTATCTCATTGTAGTTGTAATGTGAATTTCTGAGATAACATATGTCTTAGTCCATTTTGTGATGCTATAACAGAATGCCTAAATCTGGGTAATTTACAGTGAACAGAAATTTCCCACAAATCTGAAGGCTGAGAATTCTGAGATCAGGGAGCTGGCATCATCCCATAGCAGAAGGCAGAATGGCAAGAGAAAGAAGAGAATAAAATGGAGCCAAAGTCCCCCTTTTATTTTATTTTATTTTATTTGTTTATTTATTTAATTTATTTATATTTTTAGATGGAGCCTTTGTTCTGTTGCCCAGGTTGGAGGGCAGTGGCACAATCTTGGCTCCCTGCAACCTCCACCTCCTGGGTTCAAGCAATTCTTTTGCCTCAGCCTCCCTAGTAGCTGGGTTTACAGGCACCTACCACCATGCCTGGCTAGTTTTTGCATTTTTAGTAGAGACAGGGTCTTGTCGTGTTGGCCAGGCTGGTCTCAAACTCCTGACCTCAGGTTATCTGCCCACCTGGCCTCCCAAAGTGCTGGGATTACAGGTATGAGCCATCTCAGACCTGCCCCCATCCCCCACTTTGATAAAGAACCCACTCCTGTGACAACAGCATTGATGCATTCACTCTGCCCTCATGACCTAACCATATCTCATTAAGTTCCACCTTCCAACACTGCAACATTGAGGATTCAGTTTCAGACACATGCTTTATGGAGTGTCTATTTCAAACTATAGCTACATATGATGTGGATCATCTTTGCATATGCTTGTTTGCCATCTGAATATTTTCTTTGGTGAGATTCCTGTTAAGGTCTTTGGCCCACTCTTAATAGGGTGATTTTCTTATTTGTTGTGTTTTAGGAGCTGTTTGTATATTTTGGATAGCAATTATGTATTAGATATATATTTCATAAATATTTTCTCCCAGTCTGTGGCCTATCTTTTTATTCTCTTGACAGTGTCTTTTGCAGAGCAGAAATTCTTAATTTTAATGAAGCTCAACTTATCAATTCTTTTGTTCGTGGATCATCCCTTGGTTGTTGTATCTAAAAAGTCATCACCAAACCCTAGGTCATCTGGATTTTCTACTTATTTTCTAGTTTTTAAACCTCTCAACAACTTTGAAAGATACATATTACTATTGTAATTTTATATATAAATATAAAGAAATGGTGAATTAAAGGGGTTAAATGACCTGATCATTGCTGCATACCTTATAAGACATGGGCAGACAGACACACACATCTGAGCAACCAGGAACTCACATGCCTGAGTTATGCATGAGCCTGTTTCCAAAGTTAACCTGCTACATTGAGGTAATAGATTTTTGTCCATTGATACTTTATCTTTGTTGCCTAACATCTGCCTTCTTAATGTGATCGAGTTTTCATCACATTCTCTGATTTCAGTAAGTGTGATAGTCTTACATTCTGTGTATGAGCGCTTCATTTTCCAGCTTAGTAGTTCTCATCCGGAGGTGATTTTGCCTTCATTTGGCACTTGGGAGTACAGTTTTGGTTGTCCTCCTGGGAGGGAGGGTGCTACTGACCAAGTCCGGGATGCTGCTAAGCATCCTGCACTGCAGAGGACAGTCCCCTACGGCAAAGAATTACACAGCCCAAAATGCCAGTAGTGTTGAGGCTCAGAGACCATGCTATAGATCCACTGCCTTGCACTTAACAGTCCATCCATCTACTGCTCCTTCACCCCATGACTCCTCACTGTACTTGTTTTTGCTGCCAGATTTCTAATTTTAAGAGTTTCAGCTTGGCCATTTACTTGGCCAAGTTATTCAAATATTCTGAGTCTCAGTTACTTGAAAACACATTCGACTTCTTGGAGCTTAATTTCCTCTTCTTTGAAGGCTTCTTATGAAAATTAAATGGGATAATGTGGAGGGAGCTTTACCAGTTTTACCTCCAAACTCTTTGCAAAAAAAGCATCCGCCACAGTCCTGTCAACCACAAGAGAGAAGACATCTCTTCCCACTCATGGTTAATGAGACTAAACATGTTTAAACAGCCGGTTCTCATTAAACAAATCAAAATGCTCGCCCAACCTCTTCTATAACTGCTCTGCAAAAGGGTCTAAATCTCGGCCTCCACTGTTTGTGTTTTACATGTTAAAATAAGGTCCCAGCCTACAGAATGTGTTTTTTCCTCCCCGTTTCTTTTTTAATAGTTGTATTTCCAGCTGGTTTTATTTAAGGCTATGCTTTTGATCTCTTTTCAATTCTGGGCCTCTTTCCAACTTGGCTGTCAATATTTTAAAGGCTCCCTTGGAGACAGCCTTGCTTAGAAGATGGCCTCATGCCAACCAGGAGAACTGGTCTACCCCCACTGATAGTTTGGTGAGTGTGCCAATATTTCAGACCTGTTCCTGACATGTGTCTACCGGGAAAAGTATCACTGTGTAGTGATGCTTCTCAGGGCACTGTAATAATATATTATAGTGAGACATTATATAATTCATTTAGTCCAATAAACTAATATCACAAATGAGAACACTGAGGCTTAGAGAAGAGTCTCACACAAGAGATCTGTCTTCTGACTTTCCATTCAGTCCTTCATCCATAATGCTACACCATAAATAGGATTAAAACAACAAAATGAAGTAAAACCATGTATTCTTACCTTTTGCAATAGTTCCTTGCAATTGAGCAATTACTAAGTATTTTATGTTGCTCTCAGCCATACCCATCACTTTTGTCATGCCTTTTTAGTAATACACCTATCACATCAATATCCAAATGGGAAATTTTCCTAACACCCATTTCTCTCCATTCTTCCACACGGACATGAGTAATCATCCATTTTCTGCAAGATAACCACTCTCATGGTTGTATTCTAAATTTGTCATCATCAATATGTTTCTGATCACTTAAGTAGGACATTATTTGACTCTCTGCCCTCTATCTCAATCTATCAGCCCATTCACCTTGTATTCCCTTATCTGGATATTAATCCTTGCATGTTCTCCATTCTCTAATCCATTAATTAAACATTTTTCCACTATCGATCCCTGGCATCCTACCATGTTCTCTCTTAATGACTTACTTAGTTTAAAAAATTGACTACATCAAAATAAATTTAAAATTCTGAATGAAGAAAAGCCACAGCAAAAGTCAAGAGGCAAGCAAAAAGCTGGGGAGATTATCTGTAGATTATATTAGAGTTAATGACTAATGTTCTAAATATAAGATGATCTCCTAAAACTGGGTAAGAAACAAAAAATTATGAGGAACCTAATAGAAAAATGAGTAAAGGCCATGCAAATACAATTTTGAAAAAAGAAAAAATGAAATACCTAACTGTATGAAGCCTTCAATAAATAAATACATTTTAGGCTGGGCGTGGTGGTCCACACCTGTAATCCCAGCACTTTGGGAGGCAGAGATGGGCGGATCACCTGAAGTTAGAAGTTCAAGACAAGCCTAGGCAACATGGTGAAACCCAGTCTCTACTAAAACTACAAAAATTAGCCAGGCGTAGTGGTGGACACCTGTAGTCCCAGCTACTCAGGAGGCTGAGGCACAAGAATTGCTTGAACCTGGGAGGTGGACGTTGCAGTGAGCCGAGATCATGCCACTGCACTCCAGCCTGGGTGACAGAGTGAGCCTCCATCTCAAAAAAGAAAGAAAGAAAAGAAAGGAAGGAAGAAAGGAAGGGGGGAGGGAGGGAGGGAGGGAGAGAGAGAGAGAGAGAGAGAGAGAAAGAAAGAAGAAAGGAAGGAAGGAAGGAAGGAAGGAAGGAAGGAAGGAAGGAAGAAAGAAAGAAAGAAAGAAAGAAAGAAAGAAAGAAAGAAAGAAAGAAAGAAAGAAAGAAAGAAAGGTATTTCAATTAAAACTTTGAAGACTATCATCCTCTAAACCTAATGTGTTGGCAAAGATCTAATAGTTTGAGAATACTCACATGTGGAAATTATAAAACACTTTTATATATTGCAATAGAAGTTTATACTGGTACAACTTCAGGGAAAATTAGATAGCAATTCCTATTAAATTAGAACTCAAACTTCAACTTAGCAATTTCAGTTTTAGGAATTTATTCCATAGAGAAAACTTGCACATGTGTGAAATGACATATGTTCAACAATATGCAATACCACTTTGTTTTTTTAACAGCAATACATTGGACAAGACCTAAATCTTCATTAATTAAACAAAAACATACTGATCAAATAAACCAAGAATTCTTCTGTCAGTGTTGTATTAGCAGACATTTAAAAGAAGGAAGCAGCTGTATACACTGAATTGGAATAATCTGCGATATACTTTCAGGATGAAAAGCTAGAAACAGAACCATGTTTTTAGCACGTTCTTATTTGCAGAGACTATTTTTAAACATACACATGTATGGTTTTAAATATCTACATACGACTACAAGAGAAATTAGAACCCTAGTAACCCTAATTTTATCTGGCGAAAAGAACTGGCAAGTTGAGATCTGGCATGAAGGAAAAAAAAAGATGAAAAATTGCTTTTTTCTCCTGTGCCTGGCTTATTTTACTTAATATAATGACCTCCAGTTCTGTCCATGTTGCTGCAAATGACATGATTTCACTCTTTTTTCCAGCCATGTAATATTTCATTGTGTATATATGCCATAATTAGGCAGAGAGTAGAATGATAGATACCAGAGGCTGGGAAGGGTGTTTGGATTGTGGGTAGGGAGGATGAAGAAAGGCTGGTTAACAGGTACAAATACAGAGTTAGATACAAGGAATAAGACCTAACATTTGCTTTCAACATAGAGCGACTGTAATTAACAATAATGTATTGTTTCCAAATAGCTAGAGAAGAGGACTTGAAATATTCTCAACACTTAGAAATGATAAATACTTGAGGTGATGAATACTCTAAATACATTAACTTGATCGTATGTCCTATGCATGTAGCAAAATATCACATGTACCCCATAAATATCTACAAATATTATGTACAATAAAAATAAATACGAATTGATGTTTTTCTGTATTCTCTTCTCCCCTTTGACTTTTAAACATACATATTATTTTTAATTAATTAACAGTAATGGCAAGTTCATTGATTTTTTCTTATTTCTCTTTTCCCCTTTTGCTTTTTAATAGGTATCATATTTTACTGTTTGTGGTCTCAAAATGTTGTGTTTATATTTCAAATTAATTAAAGATGACTAAATTAGTAAACAAATAAATAAGGTACCCCCTTATGACTTTCTTTCTCAGCATCCTATTTTAATTCTCTATTTCGCATTTATCACTTATAATTGTCCTATTTATATGTTTATTATGTGTCTCTACCACTCGAATGCAAGCGAAATAAGAATACAAACCATGTGTATGAGACTCTCCTACAAGCCCTTCATGTGAATTAGAAGTAGGAGTCTCCTTGAGTAGATGCAGCCTCCACAGGCTGTGGAGTGGAGCCTAGTGGAATTTCCATCAATACTTAACCTTTGCGGGTCATTCTTATGCAGTGAACAATGTGCAAAAGCTTGTGCAGTCACCCTACCTTTCTGGTTTGTATATCATTTTTATTCCAGCACCCACAACAGAGTCTTCTACACAGCAGAATCTCAGTGTATATTTGTAGAATGGATAAACATATAGGTCACAGTATTGAACTCACTGGGAATATAAATTACTGTAGTAAGCTGAGGCAAGCAAACTGCTTACTCATTCATTTCCTGTCTCTCAGTGATCACTATCTTTCATTGTCTGATGTTCCATGTCTTGAAAACCACTGTGTCTTTTTTTAAAAGGTTTGTTTGTTCTAGGAGAGAGGGTAGTTCTACCCTTATTACTCCATTGTGATCAGGTGTGAAAGCGTGTCTATTGTGATTTCAAAATGCAGTTTAACTATATTATTTTTGGCCATAAACCTGAGAATTGATTTCCGTTTGGATTAAACCAAGAGCTAGTGATAGAAAAGTATGTGTAATTGTAAAAGGTAATTTGGTGGAATTGTTTTGAAAAATTATAATACACATATGCCTATCTCATTAACCAGAATATTTTAAACCAGTTACTAGATAGTATTTTACACTAAAATTGCCCTTAGACATTAGGGAACTCTGTAAGAATTAGCTTTCTTCTCTTTAACATTCTTTCTATTACACTTTTCTTACCGTCTATCTTTCACCCCTCTCACTACTTTTATTTTTGTTTTTGTCTGGTTTTGCTTTGTTTCCACTTCTGAGTGACTTGACAGCTGGAAATACCACTCTTCCTTTCTTTACCACACTTACTTTATCTACTTTTATGTCTTCTCATAACAATAAAAGGGAAAATTATAAAGTCAAACATGTACGTAATATAAGGTTTTGATTTAGTAATACTAAGTCTATAACTTTTTGCTTACAAGTCATAAAGGCACTCAATCTCTCTCCCATCAAATAAAGAGCACTGGGGTGACAGCCTGTGCAGGCAACTTGTTCTCTTACGTCTAAACTGGGGACTATGACCCATATGGTTGAAGAGTGTGCTCAAATGGAGAAAGCACTGGAATTAGAGTCAAAGGCCTTGAATTTCACACTGAGTCCATTTACCAGCTATAAAGCCTTCTACAAGATGCTTAATGCTATTGAAACACATTTTCATCATTATATTAGGAATGATCATTTTTACTTTACAGGACTTTAGTGAGAATTTATATATTCTTCACAAAACATTTATTGAAAGTGCATAGGCATTGTATGACTGGTTGGAATAAATTATCACATCATAGAACATATGTGAATCTAGGACATAGACGGCATTCAACAAAGTATAAAATTAAGGTTTATTGAAAAGCCACAGGTAGCGGTGGTTAATTTTAGTTGAATAGGCTTTTAAAATCTTTAGGAAAAATATGAATATATAAGAAGGAACTTGAGTGGGGAAGTCTTGAGTTCAAGAAAGAAATTTGGACCAAACACACAAGGAGTCATCAGCATACGGCTAGGATTTAAAATTGTATAATAAATGCCTTAGGGAATGAGACATAGAAAATAAAAAGACCAAGAACCGAACCCTCAGACTCTCTAAACTAAAGAGCTGAGGAAATAAATCGAAATCAACAAACAATACTAAAAAAAAAAAAAAAAAAAAAAAAAAACAGCCAGCAAGTTGGGAAGAAAATTAGAATGGCTTAAGAGCCAAGGGGAGACACAGTTTAAAGGAGAAGAAAAACAATCAGATGTGACAAATACTGCTTCTGAGCCAACTAATAGGTTTTTTTAATTAATAATTCAACAAATGTTAATTGAGGTCCTACTATGTGCTTTGTGCTGTCCTGAGAGGTAGAGGTGCAACAACCAACACAACAGATAAATATTGCTGCTTTAATGGGGTTTCCGTCCTAGTCAACTATGACTTGACCAGAGCATGCAGTAGGAAAAGGCCGCGGGTCCTTGACAAAAGCATTTTCTCTGGTTGTGGAGGAAAGCCTAACTGGAATGGGTTCAGGCATGAATGAAAGGTAAAAAAAAAATTACAGACAATAAGTAAAGTCATAACTTTGAGAAGTTTTGTTATAAAGTCAAAAAGAAAAATGGTGAAGAGGAAAGGGAGATTGTGATGGTTAATTTTATGTGTCAATTTCATTGGGTCATAAGGTGCTCAGATATTTGGTCAAAAATTATCCTAGTTGTTTCTGCAAAGATATTTTTACCATGAGACTAACATTAAAATCAGTAGGCTGAATATAGCAGATTGTTTTCCCTAATGTGGAAAGGTGTCATCCAATCAGTTGAAGGCCTTGATATAATGAAAAGACTGATCCTCCCCCAGGAATAGAGAATTATTTCTGCCAGACAGCATTCAAAGTAGGACATAGACTTTTGTTTTTCCTGTCTTTGGATACAAACTGAAACATTGGCTCTTCCTGGGTCTCAAGCACACTGAACTAGAATTACACTATCAGGTCTCCTGGGTCATCAGCTTGCCAAATCACCCTGCAAATTCTGGGCCTTGTCAGCCTCCATGATTACATGAGACAAGTCCTTGTAATTAATCCCCATCTATAGATCTCTATCTCTATTTATCTATATCTTTCTCTCTCTTTCTCTCTGAAATCTATCTACATCCTATCAATTCTGCTTCTCTTGAGAACCCTGACTAATACCTTTCAGAGATCAAGAGAGTTTTGTGTGTGTGCTCGTTTTGTTTCAATGTGAAAAAACATCCCCACATGTTGTATCCTGATTAAGAAGGACTTGTAGAGGGAAAGGAGAGTTAATAATTCTAGAAGAGAGGGAAGAATAGTTACAGTGATGTTCTTGGAAAGGTGAGAAAAGTTCAGATCTGATATACAACTAAGGGTCCTGGCTCTATTGGGTTAAATTACATCCCCTAAGAAGATATATTAAAGCCCTAATTCCCAGTACCTGTGAGTGACCTTATCAGGAAATAGGGTCTATGTAGACACAACCAACATAGGTTGGGTTCCTACTGGATTAAGGTGGACCCTAATCCAATGTTTTGTGTCCTTATTAGGACACAAGGGAGGTCACCCTGTGACAACAGAGGCAGAGATTGGAGTGGTGCATCTACAAACCAAGGAGCACCATGGATTCTCTGCAATTGTAAGATGCTAGCAAGAGGCAAGCCACGATCCTCCCCTAGAGCCTTCACAGGTAACATAGCTCGGCCGCCACCTTGATCGCACACTTCTTGTCTCCAGAACTATGAGAGAATAAATTTCAATTGTTATAAGACACCCAGTTTGTGATGATACTTTGTTCTGGCAGAACTGAGAACTAACACACTGGCCTTAGTGGCATTTATAGACATTTCAGGACAAGAAGCTGCAAAGTTATGGGATCATAAAATCCATGCTATGCTTCAGTAGAACAAGTTATTTTATGGGCTTGATGACCAAAAAAAAAAAAAAAAAAAAAAATGCATTGGTGAGTATCTTGGTGAGGCTCAATAGGCTTTCAGGCACTGATCCCTTTGCTCTTCCTTCTCTCCATGCTTCTGGCCTATAAAGCCAATGTGCATGGAAGTTAGCCAAATGGGAACGAAGTACCAATCCTATCAACTTTTGCAAGTTGTCTATGACTTCCAATTCAGAGGCCTCTGGTGAACAGTACAATGAAAGGACCAAGTGCATTTTTCTTGTCCCTGATATCCCTGGAATTTGGAGGCCTGGTTCTGGCTGCTGAATCATGAATGCAGGGGCCATAGGGCCATCAGGATGGGTACCCTGCTCAGGGACACTGACCTGCTTCTGGAAGGCAGGCTCTGGCTTTGTCCAGGTTTATTAACTTATTGGATGAAGTGTGAGGAAGACAATGAAAAGAGAGAGGCCAGAAATGTCCCCTCCCACACCTATGCCCCTGAAGGAGAACAGTTGATGTTCTCCTCTCTTTCAAATTATAGAGAGGAAGGAGGAGTTCTCTTCTAATAATGATGGGCCTTAAGTATCAGGCTACGAGATTATATTTCAATTCCCTAGCAAAGATTACGTCTAGCTAGGGAAATTTGAATTTCCATAATGCCACACAGCACTTAATAGTACCCCGGTGGGCAAAGATAGTTATAGTGCTTCTTAAGTCTAATTACAATGAAGTCCACGCCAAAAGCTACACATGAAAAGTGTTTGAATTCTAGCCAATGTAATACTTAATACAGCAAAATTCCAACAAAACAAAGAATGCAGACATTCCCATGACTCTTTTTCAAATATTTTTTATTATTCTAGAAAAATTACGAGTTTTGGATTCAGGTCATCTGCACTTAAATTCTGACTCTGCCACTTACTAATTAGATAATCTTGAGCAAAATATGTCGCCTTCCTGACCCTCAATTTTGTCATCTCATAAGGAAGATTGATGATTGTCCCAAAGAGGCTCCAGGCTCATGTTAGGGTGATCATATGTCCAATAAGCCTAGAAAAATGCCAGTTTGTTTGATGCCCTGCATCATTATTATGCCCTTTTATTCTAAAAAATGACCTAATTTGTTCAATAAAATTATAAGATCATTGAATTCATATGTGCCAATATGAAGGTGTCTTAATTCATTCAGGTTGCTATAACAAACATATCATAAACTAGGTGGCTTATGAACAATAAATATGTATTTCTCATAGTTCTAGATCCTGGGAAGTCCAAGATCATGCACTGGCTGATATGGTTTGGGTGTTTGTCCCCATCAAATCTCATGTTGAAATGCAATCCTCAGTGTGGGAAGTGGAGCCTGGTAGGAGGTCATTGGATCCTGTGGGCAGATCCCTCATGAATAAACCATTATTATATAAACCATAGCACCATCCCCTTTGTAATAAGTGAGGTCTCAGTCAGTTAGTTCACGTGAGACCTAGTTGTTTAAAAGTCGGGGAACTCCCGTCTCTCTCTTGCTCCCACTCTTGCCATAGGATACACTGGCTCTCCCTGCACTACCCACCATGATTGTAAGTTTACTGAGGCCCTCACCAGAAGCAGATGCTGGCACCACACTTCCTGTACAGCCTGCAGAAACATGAGCCAATTAAACCTTTTTTTCTTTACAAATTACCCAGTCTCAGGCATTCGTTTATAGTAACACAAAAGCTGAGGAATACACTAGGAGTTTCAGTCTGGTGTGAGCCCATCTCCTGGCTCATAGATGGTACCTTCTCATTGGGCCCCACGTGGTGGAAGGAGCAGAGTGGCTTTCTGGGGTCTCTTTTTTAAAGACACAAATCCCATTTATGAGTGCTTCACCCTCATGACCTAATCACCTCCCAGAGACCCCATGTCCTAATATCATCATTTTAGGAGTTAGTATTTCAACATATGAATTTTGGAGGGACACAAGTTTTCAGACCATGGCACACAGCAACTTGAGAATTTTAAAATTACACATGAATGTAAATTTCAATAATGAGAATCATGTTCCCTAAGCAGTCTCCATAAAGAAGAATTTTGTTTTGTTTTGTTGGCTAGTGTAAAAGTAAACAGCATGGGAATATGTAACATGAGTCAATTAAAGGACCTAAAGGACTCTCTTTTATACGAATTTTTTTTGTTTTTTTTTTTTTTTTGAGACGGAGTCTGGTCGCCATTTGGTTTGCACAGGCTGGTAGTGCTCCAGCTGGCCCGCGATTCTCAGTCACTGCCAGCTCCCGGCCTCCTGAGGTTTACTGGCATTCTCCTGCCTAGCCTTGCGATAGCTGTAGAGCTAGCTGGGATATCAGGCGCTTCCGCCACTGGCCCAGCTATGTTTTTTTGATTGCAGAGAGACTGGGTCTCCTCATGTTAGCTCGGGATTGGTCTCGATCTTCTCTGAGCCTGCAGATCCGCCGCGTCTCAGCCTCCCAAAGTGCTGGGATTACAGGCTTGCTCTTAACGAATTTTTAAGTGCCAGTTTTTTGTACACCAATTATACCTCAATAAAGCTAGAAAAAAATAAATACAAAACTGAATTGTAGGTAAATGAGTGAGTATGAGAACGTGCATGCTGAAAGGACAGAGAAGCATTCTTGAAAGCAAAGGAATCTATTCAGTTACTCAGAATACCACTGATGAATTTTTCTACCAAAACAGCTAAAGGGCACAGTAGGAGCTCAGGTGGATGGAACAACAACAGTATGCCAGAAATCATCATTTGAGCTGGTTCTCTCTCTTATTTAAATATAATTAAATTAAATTACCACAACCTTATAAAGTAGGCATTGGTAAGCTCATTGCACAATGGTGGAAATTGAGGCTCAATTGATTCAACTGCTGGCTCAACTTAACAGCAGAACGAGGTTTTGGAATCAGATGCAGTTCTTCCTAAAGTCTTGCTCTCTCTCATATGCATTCATCTTTGATATGGTCCGTCTTTTCACGGCCAGGGACATTTTTGAGAAAATAGAATGGAGAATGGTGGTGACACTCAAATCTGTCTCTGCTCTATCAAAGCCTTCTGAGATCTGTGCCACTACCAGTGGGTGAACAAACAGAGCTTCTGATGATGCCATCAGAGAAGACCAAGCCCTAAAAGGCTGCAGAGGAGCCAGCTGGGGAAAACGGGTGACTTACCTGAAATCCGGTAAAGGTGCATTTCCCAAACAAACATGGAGGGAATAAAACAGCTTTTTAGGACTGTGCGTAGCTCCAACTGGGTCACGTGGCACCAAAGTTCAGCAATGCTGAAGAAATAGGCATCCGTATTTGCCCCCATTTGAACACCAAGTCCAAAGGTATTTGCTTCTGACAAGCAAAAACCTGAGGTCGTTTCCCTGTGAGTCCACCCAAATGGTGGCTGCCACCTCCTCCCATGCCTAGCCGCCACTGAACTAGGAGTTCTGCATTGCCAGCGATGCTGCTGAAAAAGAGCGAGTGATGAGGCATGCTGCATTTCAACTTTTAACCTTCTCAGCCTGTTCCTACCAGGCACTTCTTAATGTGGTCTTCTGCAGGAAAATCGGAGGAGGGAAACCCGAGTGAGTGGCTGTTGCACACCGCCACAGGGAAATTGCTTTCTTATGTCTTTTCCTGAAATCTGTTCTGAAAGGCACTTTACATAGCTTTGGTTACTGGCAAGAATGTGATGCATACTTTGGTTGAACCCCCCACAATGTCTTATTTAGTTAATAGGCCTGTATAAGTAATTTGGGAAAGTGAACCATAATCTTAACATCTCTTTCCATGCGCAAATGAAGTGAAATGTTCTAAACGCATGCTTATGCTAGTGTCATTGAATATGGCCATTTGTTTTTCTTTCTTTTGCGTGCTTGCTTGATTTTTAACTTAATTGTATTTTAATATAATCTATTTTATGTAATTGAGTACTAATACTCTCAGTATTAAAGTGTACACTTTGGTGCATTTAAACAAATGTATACACTCCCGTAACCACAATCACAATGAAGATATTTAAAGTTTTCATTGCCACAGACAGTTCTGTAATTTTTTCTCCCTTTCCAGTCAAATCCACCTGCCACCTGGCACCCTACCCCCAGCCCACCTCCAGAGGCCATTGCTTTCTTCATTTCTATTACCATAGATGAGTTTTACCTGTTCTTGAATTTCATATCAGAGGAAGCGTACAGTATGACCCTTGTGTCTGACATTTTTGTCATTCATCTGTGTTATATTCATTGACATATTTATGTTTATTCATTCCTTTGTTGATGGACATTTTGGTGTTTTTACTATTTCAACAGATGTTTCCATTTCTTTGTGTTAAATATCTAGGAGAGAAATGGATGATTTTAAAGTGTACACTTAACATTATAAGAAATTGGCATACAGTTTTCCAAAGCTGCTGTTTTACATTCCCACTTGTAGTGTATCACCGTTGCAGTCATTTTGCAGTCTCTCCAAAATTTGATATTCTAAATCTTTTAAATTTGAGCCATTCCAGTTGGTGTATAACGATATTTCATTGTGACTGCAATTTATATTTTTGTTATCTAACCTTGATGAGTATCTGTTCATGTTCTTATTAAACATTCATATATCTTGTTTTGTGAAGTATCCACCCAAGTCTTTTGCTCACTACTTTTAAATTATTTTTTCTTTTTTTATTATTGAGCTGTAAGTGTTCTTTGCATATTAAGGAAACATGTTTATTGTCAGATATACGATTATAAATTATTTCTTCCAATCTGTGACTTACCTCTTCAAAGTTGACACCTGATGAACTGAAGTTTTCTTTTTTATTGTCCCGACCTGCAGGACAGTCGAACGGGCCCTGGAAGGGGGAGTGGGAATGGAGGAGACAAGAAAACACGAGAAATGGAGACAAGACAGTATCCTGATCAAGTCTCGTTTAATGGCGGCGGTGCAATGCCTTATATAGGCTGGCAGGGAAGAGGAAGGGCTCAGAGCAGGCGGGGAGGAGAATAATGAGAGACGTCACCAGGCGCATGCTCGGTAGACTTAGTCTTTCCCGGGCATGGGAGGTTATCTAAGCGTGGGCGGGAAAAGTTCGCCCGCGTGGGTAAAGTTGATGATAAAGAACCAGGAAGTGCGCCATCTTGTCTCCACAATGCGGAGCTTAAGCAACAGAGGCGCAGCAATTTCCGGGCCTCACGGCTCCGGACATTTTATAACTTTTATTTTAAGTTTAGAAATACATGTGCAGGTTTGTTACATAGGTAAACTTGTGTCATGGGGGTTTGTTGTACAGATTATTTTGTTGCTTAGGTATTAACCCCATTAGTAATAATCCATTCGTTATTTTTCCTGATCCTCTCTCTCCTCCCAACCTCCACCATTTTTGCTTACCCCTGTGGATCAAAATTGGAAATTGGGACAAGAATAAATACAAATAAGTGTACTTTTTCAGGGGTAGAAGGATGATACCTAGTCATGTAATTGCAGAGTACCTGAGTCAGGATCTGGGCACCCCACTGCTGAGGTCTCTAGAGTGAACCTGGGTTTAAAGAGCTGTGTTCTGGTCTGGGATAAAAGAGACTCTTTCCTGATAGGCCCCAGTGTGCGGTATTCCCCTTTTTGTGTACATGTGTTCTCATAATTTCACTCCCACTTATAAGCAAGAACATATAGTATTTGGTTTTCTGTTCCTGCATTAGTTTGCTAAGGATAATAGCCTCAAGCTGTATCCATGTCCCTGCAAAGGACATGATCTCACTCTGTTTTTATGGCTGCATAGTATTTCATGTTGTATATGTACCACATTTTCTTTATCCAGTCTATCATTGATGGGTATTTGGATTGATTCCATGTTTTTGCAAACTATGTATCTGACAAAGGTCTAATATCCAGCATCTATAAGAAATTTAAAAAATTAACAAGGAAAAACAGCCCCTTTATAAAGTGAGCAAAGGATCTTGACAGAGACTTTCAGAAGAAGACATACAAGCAGCCAATAATCATACGAGTTTTCATTTTTTATAAAATCAAGTTTTTCATTTCATTTTTCTTTAGTGGGTATTGTTTTTTGAGTTCTAAGAAAACTTTACTCATACCAAGGACACAAATATATTTTCTGTATCTTCTTCTAAAACTTTTACACTATTAGCTTTTACATTTAGCATTGCAATCTATCTTGAGTTATTTGTATGAGGTGAGGTATGGTTTAAAACTTCTTTTTTTAATTTGTAAAATACAGATATCCACATTTTTTAGCATTATTACTGAAAACACTGTTACATTATCCACTGAATTGCTATGACACTTGTATTAATCTGTTCTCACGCTGCTAATAAAGAGATACCCAAGACTGGGTAATTTATAAAGGAAAGAGGTTTAATTGCCTCACAGTTCTACATGGCTGGGGAGGCCTGACAATCATGGTGGAAGGTGAATGAGGAGCAAAGTCACATCTTACATGGCGGCAGGCAAGAGAGCTTGGGCAGTGAACTCCCAATTATAAAACCACCAGATCTCGTGAGGCTTATTCACTACCATGAGAACTGTATGGGAGAAATCACCCCCATGATTCCATTATCTTCACCTGGCCCCACCCTTGACATGTGGAGATTGTTATAATTCAAGGTGAAATTTGGGTGGGGATGCAGCCAAGTCATATCAACACCTCAATGAAAGACCACTTGAAAGTATATATCTGAAGTCTTTATCTGGTTTACTTATGGGTTCTCTGTTATAATCTATTAATTTATTTGCCTGTGTTTATGTTAATAACACACAGTCTTAATTCTTGTAAGTAGTAGTTGTAGTGTATCTTACAATGAGGTAATGTAAGTTTTCCTACATGGTTCTTCTTTTTCAAAATAAATTTTAATATCATCTTGTCAATTTTACAAAATCCCACTGGATTTTCATTGAAATTGAGTTGAATCCATTGGATTTTGTAAGTGCAAAATCCGATCATCTAAATACAGCTTTGTTTTTATTAATCCCAGTTTTTACGTGTTTCATCTTCACGTTTTCTTGCCCTATTATCCCGGCTAGAACCTCCAATACAAATGTCCATTGGCATTTCTTGTAGTGAAAGTTTGCTGTTATTGGATTCTCTCATTATTAGTTTATTCAAAAATTGTCTTTTTTACCTTTCCTTAAGTAGATCCTTTTCTGTGATATGGAATCGTAGTATGAAACTTTTTTCCTCCCTCTCAGCACTTTAAGGTTGCCATTCCCCTGTCTTCTGCCTCACGTTGTTTCGATGAAAAATTAACCATAATTACTATTGTTGTTCCCTGCTTTTGACATGCCTTTTTTCCCTCTAATTAATTGTAGAAATTTCTCTTTATATTGGCTTTTAGCCATTTGGCAATGATATGCCTTGGTGTTGTTTTATTTGTATTGATTGCTTGGCACTCACTGAGACTCTATAATGTCTCAGAGAGGATTTGCAGCATTTTTGCTTACCCCTTTGGATCAAGATTGGAAATTGGGACAAGAATAAATATAAATATGTGTACTTTTTCAGGGGTAGAAGGATGGGATACCTAGTAATGTAATTGCAGAGTACTTGAGTCAGGATTTGGGCACCCCACTACTGGGATCTCTAGAGTGAACCCAGGTTTAAAGAGCTGTGTTCTGGCTCTGGGATAAAAGAGGCCCTTCCTACCACCACTTCTGTTCCCAGGTTTCTACAGGTATTACCTTTTTTTGAGCTACGAGTACTCTTAAACCCTGTGATATAAAGAGTTTGCGAGACATAAGCTTAGTAAACACTTTATGATACCCGTTACTAGAGGCACAGAGCATGAGGTTGGTTGACTTTTCTCTCTGTACATTTTTTACTTTTATTTTTTGAGACAGGGTCTCACTCTGTCACCCAGACTGGAGGGCAGTAGCATGATCATAGCTCACAGCAGTCTCAACCTCCTGGGCTCCAGTGATCCTCCCACCTCAGCCTCCTGAGTAGCTAGGACCACAGGCATGTGCCATCACACATGGCTAATTTTTTGTAGAGACAAGGTCTTACTGTGTTGCCCAAACTGGTCTTGAACTCCTGGGCTCAAGGGATCCCCACCCCACCTCAGCTGCACAAAGTGCTGAGGTTACAGGCATGAGCCACTGCGCCCATCTCTCTACTTCTGATTTAGCATTGCAGCTTCTGTTCTACCCTGAGATCACAGTAACTTCATGGTACTTTCTTCTGCTTAACAATGTGTCTCTATCCCATCTGCCATCCCCTCGTATTCCTGATAGGAAAAGAAAACACACACACACGCACACAGACACACACACACAATGTAATATAGGTTTTTTTCTATTTTGTTAATTGATTCTGTGGATGGTATTAACGACTGGTACTGGCTTGTACCAAGTCAAGTGCTGCCCATATTTCCTTGATTCTTACCATTCCAGTCAATTCTGTACTATTTTGACTATCAGCACCTGCATCCTTTTGCCTGAGGCTTCCTCTCTGTCTTCCAAGACCCACCCTGTCCATACACACTGTGATCTGAAAACACCACATATTTGTGTGCCATCTTCTCCCTGAGAGCAAACCTCAGTGAATAATTGGAAATAACTGGTGTATGAACACACACAGCCCCCTCAATTGTTCTAGGATGACTCTGAAGCATATATTCTATTTTTATTTTCCTGAGTTTTTCAGAGGGGTGAGCTCCAGCTGCCCCAGTGGCGACTTGTTTAATACTATACCTCTGATACCACGTTGTCATTCTTCCCTATCTTGCTTCCCTACCCCCTATCAATGTCACCTAGAATTAACCCTAGGTAAAAATTTACACTTGAATATTTGTCTTAGGATGTGCTTCTGTGGGGACTCAGGTATCACATTTACGTGTTAAAAGAGATCCTCAATGCTTCAATCCTGAAGAGGGTCTTGCAAATTTTTTAGTTTTTTTTTTTTTTTCCTAGCTATCAGAATATATGTGAATGTTTATGCCTAAGAACAAGAGTTTCCTATTTTCCAGGCCATCCGCTTGGGTCTAAGAAACAATCACACTTGATTCCCTGGGGGTGACTCACCAGCTGTCTTTGGACTTGTAGTTCAGTTTGAAATGCCTCCTGGTGTTCCTCCCCATCTGGTATGAGATCTTCGCACATTCCGGAAACCCTCCTTGTGCCTTAGTCCTACTGCTGCTGTGCCTACCTGCAGAGCACACTTCCAGAGGTAAAGGGCTCCATTTCTGTGTCACTCACTGATGGGGCCTTTCCGCCATGCTGCCCATGCAATGACCACCTGGTTAAGCTGCCTTGATGGTGGCAACAGAAGTGACCTGCTGCAATGGCTTTTCCTCTCTAGTAGGCTAAATTTCCTGATTTTGTTTCTTTGCCAACCCCCTCATAGAAATCGTTTATGCATGGATAACTAAGCCAGATCATCACAGGCCAGACCACATACTGGTGAGCTTTAAAAAGCATTTGTTGAACACTGCATGTTCTCCCTTACAAGTGGGAGCTGAACAGTGAGAACACTTGGACACGCAAGAAGGGGAACGACACACACTGGGGCCTGTCGACAGGGCATGTGGAGGGAGCACATCGGGATAAAGAACTAATGCATGTGGGGCTTAATCCTCGGTAATGGGTTGATAGGTGCAGCAAGCCACCATGGTACACGTTTACCTATGCAACAAAACTGCATGTCCTGCACACATGTCCTGAAACTTAAAATTAAATTAAAGTAAAGTAAAGTAAAGTAAATGTTTTAAAAAAGATCAGATGAATCTGTTCTTTGTTTTTGCACCTCCTGTCTTTCAAATAAAGTTTTATTGGCACAGAAAAAAAAAACTATTTGTTGAATCTTTTGTGTTACTCTTTAGTACCCAAGTCCTGGAGGAAGAAGTTTTATTTTGTTTTGTTTGTTATTTTCTCTCCTTACGAAGAAAATACAAGTTCACCCACACAACATGCCTTGTGAGCCCTGCTGCCTGTAAGAATCATTTCTTTCTTTTCCCCTCTGGCCTTCTCTTATATGAATTAGGTCAATTGATTTAAGTCTTGGGTCCTTCTCTAATGATTTCGCTGTACAAAACTATAAAGAAATTATGGATCCTTAGAATAATAGAAGGCAACAAAAGTCAACATCCTTGTTCCAGGTATGAGGAAATTGACAGAAGGCCACAATGCAATTTGTTCAGAGTCAAGCAGGAGGTTAGTGGCAGGATGAAATATAGAATATAGGTTTCTTCAACATCCGTCCAATGCTCCTGATACACACTAAATAGAATATTAGATCTAAAAGTAGTTTATAAAATGCAGTGTAAGTACAATAAAATATTAGAAAGGCTGAATACAATTTATGCATTTATTTAACAAATATCTCCATTTTCAAGAAACTTACATTTTAGTGCATATGACATATAATAAACAAACTCAGAAGTAAATAGAGAACATGATATTTCAGATGTGTTAAATGTCATAATGAAAGAGCAAGAAGAGAAAGGGAATAGGGAACCAAAGAAGAGGTAATGGTCATTATATTTTTAGAAGATTGTTCAGGGAAAGTCTCACTCATGTGGTGACATCTGAGAAAAGACAAATTTGTTTCATGCTTCTCTAACCACATGAAAGGGTCTTTTCCCATCCTCTCCCGACCAATTATCACTCATTTTCAGTGATATTCTCTCCAAGAGAACTTTTGGAACCTACTAGTAACCTGAACAATTGGTTTGTCAGTCATAAACTTGGTTTGATTAATTACAATTATCACAGTTTGAAACTGTATACTTATATATTTGTTAGCCTCTCTGTCTCCCCTACTAATTTATTACCCTCATGAGGCTCTTTTCAGCAATATATCAGCAGCACCCAGAATAATGATTGGCTTATAGCAGTATTTGAGTAGTTGTTTAATGAATGAATGGATAGAAGGATAGATAGATGGGTGGGTGGGTAGGGGGTGAACAGATGGATGGGTGGATGAATGAAAGTATTGATGGGAGACAAATGGATGAGTGGATGGATAGATGGATAAATGGATGGAAGGATAAACAGATGGGGCAGAAGTTCAGAGAAATGTAGAACAGGTGTGGTTAACAGTCTCCAAAGAGGGTGTCATCAATTTCTTCCCTCCCTACAGATGTATGCTGCAACTGACATGAGAGTGGAGTCTAACTATTTTCACCTTCATTCCAGATGGGCCTTTGTGACTCACTCAATAGAATGTGGCAGAAGTGACATTTCAGAAGTTCTGAAACTATGACAAGAAGTCCTGCAGCATCTTCCTGCATCTCTTGGAGTATTCAGCCTGGGAGTGCTGCCATGTTAGAAGTCTGCTATCTTGAAACCTCCATGCTGTGAAGAAGCTTAAACTAGGCATGTGGAGAGGTCACACGGAAGGAGAGAAACCTGACCAGCCCCCAGGTATCTCAGCCCAAATGTCAATCTCCAGTCCTAGCTGTCATCTGTTTTCAACTGCCTGAGAGAATTCAAGCAAGAAGAGTTCACCTGAGCCTAACTGTCCACAGGACAATAGGGGGCCACACTAAATTGTTGCTTTAAACCACTAAGTTTTGGAGCATTTTGTTACGTAACAGTGGATAACTGGAATGTCTAGGAAAACAACATTGAGAAGCTTACATTGTCATTTGAAACAGTAATAGAAATAGAAATGGTGGGTGTGAATAGATCGATTCTATAGATGAAAAAAAATGAAGATTACAGAAGCCAATTGACAGCCAAGAAATGGCACAATGAGAATTACAATCCAAGTCTAGAATTTAAAAAGAGACAAGAGATAGACAAAAAAGAGGATGAGATGAAAACAAAAGACTTTATACCTTCAATGTGTTTAATGTTTTATCCAATCTTTCTTAGATGAAGTCAAGAATATATAATCCAAGTGGCTTTCCCTAAGTTAAATGTTTGTTTTTTTAAATGCCCTGCCCCACCCCCACAGGATTGCACATGTGCTACGACTGAAAAATAAAAGTAAAGAAAAGAAAGTTTTCTGTGCTTGGAATAGCAAGAGTCTCTGTCCTCTCACTCTTCATAGCATCTGGGAAACATGTCCTCAAACTCTTGGGTCCTTCTAGCTGGTTTTGGACTTGATCCAATCATTTAGTAACTACCACAATGCCCAATACAGCAAAAAGTTCAAAGCTACTTCCTGTTAATTAGCCAAGGCAGTTTTGAGGGTCCCAGCTGTGCAATTCATTTTCATATGCAGTATCCCCAATTAGGCCAACTCTGTCTGAAATTTCTGGAGCCACAACTTGATAATCAGTGGAGAGATGCACCAAGCAAAGATAAGGTCAGAGTAGATTTTCTTTAGTGGTTCCCCCAAGACAACACTTCAAAATCACTTACTGGAGTAAAAACTATATTTCATATACTTCATGAAAATAAACGTGCAGTCCTAGAAGGGAAAGTATCCATGATTAAATACCTGACCACTTCTCTTTATGCTATAACCTAAAAGAACAAAAATAAGATTCTTTTTTCGACTTGTTTGAGCCCACTTCTCATATTTTGAAATAAACTGCCCATCGGTGACAGGCTTCCCCTCCCAGATAAATGGGTCAAAAGCACCATGTTAGATTGCTGACCTAAAAATTCATTTAGTTGTAACTGCCTGCCGTGTCAATGCTTTTTCATTAAAAAAGTGGTCTTGTCTGCATAAACAATATAGAAGATCCATTGATCACAGTGCCTGGCCTGCCAACACCCCCTTTTCTTTTTTTTCTTTTCTTTTTTTTTTTGAGACAGAGTCTCTCTCTGTCACCCAAGCTGGAGTGCAATGGTATGGTCTTGGCTCACTGCAACCTCCGCCACCAGGGTTCAGGTGATTCTCCTGCCTCCGCCTCCCGAGTAGCTGAGACTACAGGCATACACCATCACACACGGCTAATTTTTGTATTTTTAGTAGAGACAGGGTTTCACTATATTGGCCAGGCTGGTCTTGAACTCCTGATCTGGTGATCTGCCTGCCTCAGTATCCCTGAGTGCTGGGATTATAGGTGTGAGTCACTGTGCCTGGCCTAACACCACCTTTGTAAAGAAATTCCTCTCCCAAAGGACCTGAAGAAGTGGACAATGCCAAGAGATATGCTTGATTGACTAAGGCAGCAAATCCTGGAGCCAGCCAGTGCCGTGTCATCTTCCATTCATATAGAAAACCAGCCTGACCAATCAAATCATTTCTCCCTCTGGAATTCAGAGACATTGACCAAAAGCAGCACTAGCAGGGGCAGCTGCTTCTCAAAGCCATAGCAGAGTGGCGGGTGAGAGAGGCATGCTGGGTCTCAAGTGAGCCAAAGTGAAGTATAGCCTATAAAATAGAGAGATGAATTAAAGAGTGCAAAAAGCCAGCTGGTAGAAAAAGGAAGTTGAAGTAGATGTGAAATGTGAAATGGAGTCATCCTGAGAAGGTGAATGAAACCATGCAGGCAGGAAAAGACAAAGAGAGATTAGCTAGTTCCTGGACAGCCTTGGCTCCTGAATACCACTTGGCCTTCTAAATCCAGGACGGGCTCTGGTCTTTGAGCATACCTTTACAACTTCTTTTTCACTTAAAGTGGCTGGAGTGAGCTACAGTCCTTTAAGAGCATGGTGGCAATGTGCTTTACAGTGAAAACTGCCTGGACCCAGTCTTAAAGTTTAGAAAAGGCTTCTGCCAGTCTGGCGCAGTGGCTCGCACCTGTAATCCCAGCACTTTGGGAGGCCGAGGCGGGTGGATCATGAGGTCAGGAGATCAAGACCATCGTGGCTAACACAGTGAAACTCCTTCTCTACTGAAAATACAAAACTGTAGCTGGGCGCGGTGGTGGGTGCCTGTAGTCCCAGCTACTCAGGATGCTGAGGCAGGAGAATGGTGTGAACCCGGGAGGCGGACCTTGCAGTGAGCCGAGATCCGGCCACTGCACTCCAGCCTGGGCAACAGGGCGAGACTCTCTCAAAGAAAAGAAGAAGAGAGAGAAGAAGAGAAGAGAAGAGAAGAGAAGAGAAGAGAAGAGAAGAGAAGAGAAGAGAAGAGAAGAGAAGAATGAAAAGGAAAGGAAAGGAAAGGAAAGGAAAGGAAAGGAAAGGAAAGGAAAGGAAAGGAAAGGAAAGGAAAGGAAAGGAAAGAGAAAAGAGAAAAGAAAAGAAAAAGAAAAGGCTTTTGTCTCATCTGGAGATGGCCTCCTCAGTGCTGGGCATACAGAATCATGTTTCACAGGGAAGACTTGGCATAAATGCTCCCCCATGGGCAATGTAGGTGGAGAGGTAGGAAACCGGCCCACCCGAGTGTTCTCGTTTGGAACGTGTAAAAACCTTGTAAGCAAAATTAAGCTTGGACTACCGCCCATGAAATGCTGAGCTATCTTTCTTTCCTCTCTGATGCCTGCTCCATGTTTCAGCAAGAAAACACAGGAAATCTCCTGACTGGGAGGCTTCTTTGTGCTCTGTGGCACCTTTCCTCATCTCACCCCATGCACGTGCAGCCACCACCCCGAGGTTCTTGTCTGGCTCTTGCTAATCAAAATTCTTTAGAACCTAATGTTTCTTCTCTTTATGCTCCTGCACAGGCCCAAGGATGGGGGCCTTTTCTTTGTCTTGTTTTGTTTTTTATCTACCAGTTTCTGGAAACAATTTGAATTGTTTCTTATCTTTCTCTTTGGCCCCAATTAATAGCAGCCTTGCTTTTACCTCCATAAAAGCAATATATGTTTACTGCAGATAATCTGAAAAATACAGAAGACACAGTTTCCAATGTAGAGACAACCAACATTAACATATTAATATACTTTTTCTGATTTATTTTGTATGAATGTATTTATTTATAGATATAAGATATATTTTTGAATTACATATAATCTGACATTTTCTCTTAACATGATTTTATGAATATTTTAGATTATCATGAAATATCTTCAAAAACATTATTTTAAAGTTGCTGCAGAATATCCTATCAGAGGGGAAGACAAATGATTTACTCAGCTTTTCCCCATTGTACATTTACTGTAGTTCAACACACCATTGATCATAGTTCTTCCAGAGCAGTTTATCTAATAACCTCAGTCTCATCATAGTACAGATGGCAAATGTACCAGGTGATGTGGAGGGTAAGGGGCTAAGAGTGACCTCTGCAACCAGCCTGCCGGCATTTAATTCCAGCTGCACCATTTACTTATGCATAAGCTCAGACAAGTTGTTTAACATTCTATACTTCAGTTTTCTCACCTGAAATGGGGATAATAAAAGTTCTTTTCTCACAGGTTCATGGGAAGATTAAATGAATTAATACCTCTAAACTGCTTACAAAAGTACCTGGCACACTGAATGGTGGTCATTATTATGGCACTGTTAGGGAGAACAGCTGTTCCCATTCGTGATGTTGGTTTTCGTCAACTGAGGAATGGACCTCTTCAGTAGGAACCCTGGCCTCCTTCACATTCTCCCTCTTCCTGGATAGTCTTCAGAAGAAAGTGGACTTACCTCGGTGGTGGCTTTGGAAAAAGACATGGGTATATGCAGTGTGGTGGGCTGAATCATGGTTCCCAAGAAAGATATGTCTAAGTCCTAATTCTTGGAACCTATAAATGTGAACTTATTTAGCAAAAGAGTGCTTGCCCAATGTAATTAACAATCTCAGCCGGGTGCGGTGGCTCACGCCTGTAATTGCAGCACTTTGGGAGGCCGAGGGGGGCGGATCATGAGGTCAGGAGATAGAGACCATCCTGGCTTACATGGTGAAACCCTGCCTCTACTTAAAATACAAAAACAAAAAAATTAGCCAGGCGCGGTGGCGGGCACCTGTAGTCCCAGCTACTCGGGAGGCTGAGGCAGGAGAAGGGTGTGAACCCGGGAGGCGGAGCTTGCAGTGAGCTGAGATCGCGCCACTGCACTCCAGCCTGGGCGACAGAGTGAGATTCCGTCTCAAAAAAAAAAAAAGAAAAGACTCTCAAGATCATCCTGAATTCAAGGCAGGCCTCATAACCAATGACAGATGTCCTTTTAAGAGAAGAGGCGGAAGAATCTTTGGTGAGACAAAGAGAAGGTGATGAGAAGACCCACGTGAAGACAGAGGCAGAGACTGAAGTGATGTGGCCACAAGCTAAGTGAACTCCTGAATCCACCAGAAGCTGGAGAAGATAAGGAAAGATTCTACCCTAGAGGCTTGGGAAGGACCATAGCCCTACCCACTCTGACTTTTGGACCCCACAACTGTGAGAAAACAAATTTCTGTTGTTTTAAGCCACCAGGTTTGTAGCACTTTGTCATGGCAGCCTTCAGGAAGTAATTCACGTTGTCCAGGCCCTTTGGCTGGGTAGTCAGAACCACATGTTCTAAGCTGCTGCTCCAGGTCCTAATCCTCACGGGGGCGGGTTTGGCACGGTCTTTGCTGGGTTGAAAGAATATGTCCAATGCTGAAGATAACGATCAGGAAGCCTACCTGGCAACGGATATCCATGACACTTTCTTCCATTTCAGCTCTTTTAAATGATACTGATATATTAAAAGACGTCTTGTGATCTCCATATGACTCAATCCTCCTTGTCTTCCTTTCAGTTGTGTAGAACCCAGGAGAGAAACCCCAGTATCTACAATAAACTTCTGTGAGTTTTATCTTTAAACTCATTTCTCCTATCTGCTCTTAGGGTAAGAGTGGCATCCTTTTATGCAAGGGCCTGAGCGTATTTAACTGCCTTCACACACACTCTCATTTTCTCCACTTCTTATTCTTTCATCTTATCTTTGGATGATTTCCGAAGGCTCCTGTCCTGTCTCAGACTCTGAGGATCTCAGCGCTGAATGCTGGGTGCTTGCCTGTGACTTGCTGCTTGAATTTGTTCTCTCTGAACCTCTCAATGCCTACCCAGTACTGTGTTCAATTTACTCCTGTCTCTTTGGGCTTGACCCGGCATAACCTTCCTTGTTCTCCATCTCTCTTTGCAGCACTCTCAGAGCCTCAAGACTGTGTATTAATAAACCCTGTGTTGGAGAATAATGTGATAATTTCGATGTGGATTCTCATCCCATGTGACAAGAAAAGCATAAAATATGGCGTGGTGTTTTTATTGAAGTTTTATGCACTGTAAGTTTTATGTTCTGTTTCTCCAATCCAATCACATATTTTCCATATACAAAATTTAGTGTTTCCATTGCAATCCATGCCTGAAACTCCACACTATTAACAAAGCTGTCGTCCTTACTACCACTTAACTAAGAGCTGCCTTGTAACGCTAATGACTTCATATTCCTAATTCTCATTTGTTCAACTAGATTACAAAAACCTGGGAAAATATGGTTCTTAAATCTTACCAAGAGGGGCTTTTGCCCAGAGCTCTGTGCTTTAAAGTATCCAGTAAAGCACGCACGCACACACACACACACACACACACACACACACGGAAGCACACACACACATTTATTAAACAAAACAGGAATGGCTCTTTTACTTGTGATCTGATACTTCATGCAGACCCAGAACAACCTTCACCATAAACCTCCTTTTCTATTACCCACACTATTCTAACCCTGGGAAATTCTTCATATCTCCTGCAGGAATGACAAAGTGATCGGTTTTGAGACTCACATCGAGGCAAGCAAAATTTGCTTACCAGGGGAATCTCAGACAGAAAACAATGGAATTCAACTCTGAGTAGTATTAGTGGAGTGCAGGAAGAGAAAGGAAAAGGGTGCCTCTACAGGCGGAGACAGGAAAAGGCAGCGAGAAGAGCGTTTTTGAGAATGGAATAGTCTTAAAATAGGCCTGATTCCCAAAGGTGTCATTTTTCTCTCTTGCAACTAAGAATGCAAATAAAGTTCCTTCCATAAAAGACGGAAGCAGGGACCATGAGAAGCAATCACAGGAGGAGGAAAGTGTGGAGGAAATGAGGAACCATCTGCAAATTACATGTGTGGATTTTCACCAGCCACACAGAAATGCACAAAATACATGAGGGCCGTAACTTTGACTGTGGGCAGCTCTGGAGTCAGAGAACTGAACCGTCATCCCATCAGTTAAGACACTAGAAAGAAAGTAGCCAGCGTTCCCGAGTTGGACTAGCCAGAATGGGCGCAGAGCATCAGGATCCTGGAAAAAAGTAATTGGTGGTTGTATACATTTGTCAGATCATAATTACTGTAGGTATTTATAAATGGTTCAGTTTATCATGAAGATACGGTTGTTTGCAATTAACCCTGCTCTCTTGATGAAATATTAAACTAACAACTTCCTCAGGCGTTATCAAGAAAGAGGTCATGCCAACAAGAAATTTCATAAAAGTTCCTGTTTCCAGATAGGGTAATCCACAAAAATATACTTTTTACTGCATGAGAAAAGGAAAACAAATGAAATGGGAGTAAAGAAAATGCATAATGCAAATGCTGTGCTCTAAGATCGCTTAATATATTATGTTATCCAATCACCATAACACCAAGAAAGAAAACTGGTATGATCTCTGAACTACAAGTGAGCAATGTAAGACACATAGTGTGTAATTAATATGCCCAAGGTCATATAGCTTGTAAGTGGCCCTACTGGGATTCAAATTCAGGACATCTCATTTTAAAACCCTGATTCGTAGCACTTAGCACTCAATTCCTGGCCCGAATCACATATAGGATAAGTCAACACATACAGTTGACTTGAGACCGCCCAGAGATGAAATGATTAGCTAGTGCATTAATTTCCTATTGCTGCTGTAGTAAATTATTACAAACGCAGTGGATTAAACCAACATACATTTAGGTATTATCTCGTATTTCTGGATGTCAGAAGTCCAAAAAGGGTCACTAGGGCCGTACATCTTTTGAAAGCTCTAAAGGATTATCCATTTCCTTGCCTTGCCTTTTCCAGCCTCTGGAAGCTACTCGTTTCCTTGGCTCACGGCACCTTCCCCCGTCCATCTTCAAAGCCCATCACTCCAACCTCCGTTTCTGTTATCACATCTTTTTACTGACTTTGTTTCTCCTTTCTTCCTCTTATAAAGATTCGTATGATTACTTTGATTGTACCTAGATAATCCAGGATAATTTCTCTGTTTCAAGATCCTTAATTACATCTGCAAAGTCCCTTTCACTAGGTAAAGTAATGTACTCACAGGTTCCTGGGAGTAAAACACGGATAACTTTAGAGGGCCATTGTTCAGCTTACCAATAGCTCTTTGTTGATTGATAATGGCAGGTACATTGCAGATGTTTTGCCTTTATTGAATGCTGGCAGAGTTCAGATTCTCCCATAAACAATGAAAGGTCAGAGTCTTTTCCTGGCCCTCTGCCCACCTGTATTAGACAGAACCTGCACTCCTATAATTGAAAAACAAAAGGTTCAGGAACATAATGGGAAACTTAATGTGGCCATCTCCTGCTTTTAGATGGCCGGGGGCTTAGCTGAGCAGAATCTATAAGCCAAGCATCCACATGGGCTTGTTGGAATGGGATGAGTCTGGAGAAAGCGCTTGATTGAAGAAATGAGGATCTATACCCTGGGAGAATGATAGAAATAACTTGCTTTGCATCCGAATTTACAAGCAAAATTTCATGGACTGCAAAAGAAAAATAAAAAGGGTTAAACTGACACTAAATACATTTCTTTTTCTCTTGCCCTCAGAATTACATCACTTATTAGCTCTATAAATAGCTTAATCATGTTGGACTCCCATTTCTTTTGAAAAATGGAAAGGATAATACCTTAGTAAAGATCACCAGGAAGATGGAACAAAATACCGTTTACAATGAGAGTTTACCCCAATTCCTGGCATGTAGCTCAAAATTATGGTTACTTTACTGTGGTTCAGTGTTGCATCCAGGGGGCTTCACAGACTTACTGCATAACCTCTGGCTCTATTTCTAAGAGCCTTACTTTCCCTCACCAAATTATAGAATAATAAATATTCACCTAATAGGTTTAACAAAATAAGATATTTTATCAGAGGTCACAATTCAAATGATGTAATCCATTTGCTATCACCTTGAAACGTGGGGTTTATGTGACACACAAAAAATTCACTCTACAGGCCGAGTGCCGTGGCTCATGCCTGTAATCCCAGCACTTTGGGAGACCGAGGGGGTGGATCATGAGGTCAGGAGTTCAAGACCAGCCTGGCCAACATGGTGAAACCCCGTCTCTAAGAAAAATACAAAAATTAGCCAGGTGTGGTGGTGTGTGCCTGTAGTCGCAGCTACTCGGGAGGCTGAGGCAGGAGAATTGCTTGAACCTGGGAGCCAGAGGTTGCAGTGAGCGGAGATCATACCACTGCACTCCAGCCTGAGTGACAGAGCTAGACTCTGTCAAAAAAAAAAA
>NW_016803288.1:922885-931976 GCF_001698545.2 Rhinopithecus bieti
AAACCCCACTGTAAATTTGAAACATTTTAGTATTAATGAAAGAATGTATACTAGTAAGTGATTGAGTGCTGACCAAGCCAATGATGCCTCTCTCTGTTCTGCACTTGTTCTCAGGAGCCCCCTGTTCTATAGCATCTTTTCTTTTCTCCATCTATTTAAACCATAGTATCTTTATAATATACCCCCAAGTCTCTCCTGCCCCTATCTCATCTTCTGTGCCTTGCCCTTAATGCACTCAATTTTAGCTCAGTTCACATTAACTTGTGGTTTTCTGTAAATAAGTCATCAATTGTATTATGCAAACCGAAGACGCTATGCTGATTACCTTGTCATTGGAACTCTCCAAAACCGAGGCACTCACTCCACCATGGGCTCCAGGTCTTCTTTCTGGAAGTGGATGCTGGCCTTCCTGCAGGGATCTTCAATTGGGTTTGCTCAGAAGGAGACTGAGCAACAGGGATACAGGTGCAAGTAGGAAACATAAGCAGGGGAACAAAAAAGTGAAGTGGAAAGAAAAAGGGCAATAAAGCATTTGTTACTGTGGCTACTGGAGAATTCTAGAACAATGTAGAAGACGTGCCTCAGAGTCAGCCGGCCTGAGGGGCTAGAGAAGTACGTTACTTCTACACAAACTCCTGTAGTCGTTGTGTCTTTGCTTGAGGACTCCCAAAGGAGTGGGTAGGGGTGCTCCAGTATCTGTCTCTAGTTAGTTGCATCATGGACATAGTGAAACCAAACTTTTGAGAAAAGAAATCTGGGATTGGTAGTTGGAAATCCCCCAGGGCCAGGGTATGTGGGAGGGGCATGAGCCACAGGAACTGAAAGCATAAAATTAGAATAAAATCTGGACTCAAAACCCTACTTTTGCTAGACACCATCTAAAATCACATTACTCACCTTCCTTTCTCTAAACCACTTTCCCTTTTGAAAAATGAAGATTGTAGTATCTACTCGCAGGTGGCAGTGGCTCACGCCTATAATCCCAGCACTTTGGGAGGCCAAAGTGGGCAGATCTCTTGAACCCAGGAGTTTGAAAACTGCCGGGGCAAAATGGTGAATCCCCACCTCTACAAAAAAAAAAAAAAAAACTGAAAAATTAGCTGGGTGTGATGTCCTGCACCTGTGGTCTCAGCTACTTGGGAAGCTGAGGTAGGAAGATTGCTTGGCCCTGGGAGGTTGAGGCTGCAGTGAGCCGTGATGGTGTCATTGCAGCCCAGCCTGGGCGACAGAGTGGGACCCTGTGCCCCAAACAAAAAATCTACCTTTTGAAATTGCTCTAAAAATGAAATAAAATAACTGGATTAGTATAGTGCCTAGGTTGTTTAAATGATAACAGTTATTATTATTATTAAGCCAGTATTAGCATAACACAATAGCCTGCATAGGTATCTAATAAATATATACTGAGTCTAAATTTATATATAATGAAATTCTATTTTAAAAGCTCCAAAAGGCATTTAACTTGAATTTTCCTATTTGTATTTTCCATCATAATATCCAGAATGCTAGAAAATTACAGATGTTATGGAAAATAATTCTTCAAACATCAGGGACGTGTTTTAATATATGTTAACAGAATGACCTTGCTTTTCAACACTCCACAGAAAATAAACTAATTAGAAGGAAGGAAAGAACATGAAAAGAAAAATATTATTCAAACAGGACATGAAAAGAGAGCTACTCTTCAAATATTTATAGGGTTTCGGCCCCAGAGTTTTCCATGTTTTCATCTCCATTCAATAGCCTCGGGAAGATGGGGGAGGGCACATTTTGTCATGTGGTGAGATGAGGAGCACCTTCAGGGAGTGACAAGGTTGAGCGGACATTGCATCCTGCCGGGAGGGACGGGTAGGTGCCCCCTGCCTCCTCTCTCCAGGTATCAGATGGTGAATGGGAAGAAATGGAAAGTAAAAAAGATTCTGAATTTGAGAGATTTCAAAGGTACATAGGTTTTTTCAAATGCAGAGGAGACTCTTGGCTGTCCCAATAGTTCCAGTTCCTTAAGTTATGAGTCACAGAACTTGCATGTCCAGGTAAGTGCTGGAAGGAGTCAGGATGAGTTTTCAATTGGAGACCTCACCATGGTGACAGAGGGCTTCTCTCTGAAAAGACGGTGTCATTAATGTGACTCAGCTCCAAGGTCTGTGTTCTCCCATGACATTCCCAGGGCACAAGGTCTGAGAAACCATAATGGGGACATCGGTCTCTGCCCTGGGTCACTCAGCAGTGGAAAGGAACAGAGTCAGATGGCACAGGCGTGGCCACTGTGAGGGAGATGTAGTGCTGGTGTGTGATCTGTGATCTTTTGTCAGCTCTTACTCTTCTTGTAAGGTACCTGGGAGAGCTCAAGGAGGGCTGGGCTGAAGGTTTCTTTCATTTGAGAAGTGTCTTTGACTCTGGGAAATTAAAATGTGAAGGGTAGGGCCCAAGACAGAGGCAATACAGAGCTGGTGACTTGGAGGAAATCAGATAAAGGGAAGAAATATCAAATTTGTTTCCTAAGCTATCCAAACAAATACATCTAGGATTATGAAGTTGAAATTAAGGGGGAAAAAAAAAGGCAAAGGAAGAGAGCGCTAAAATAAATAATGAAAGTAAATTAGAAACACACAAAAAATTTCACTTACATTATGTCATTGAATCCTAATAGTATTCTGATGAGAAGGAGTCAATAGCTTCATTTTATAAAATAGAGGAAAGTGATGCTGTAATCAGATTTTTTTTTTTTTAATACCAGTTCAGATCCCCTACCCAAGGCACAGGCCATGTGCCATGCCTTCTGGTTGAAGTACCATTCCCACAACTGTTTCTTATTTTATTCATTTCTGCTTACTTTTTTTTCCTTCTACTTTGGGCTAATCTGAAAATCTTCTCTTAATATCTTTAAAAACATACCTATTAGCGTGTACTTTTAATCTTTAAAAAATAACATATACATTTAAGACTAGAAATCTACTTCTAACCACCGTCTAGCCCCATCCCATGAGATAAGTTTTATTTATATTTATTTTTTATTTTTATTTTTAAATTTTTTTTGAGATGGGGTCTTGCTCTGTCACCCAGGTTGGAGGGCAATGGCACAGTCATGGCTCAGTGCAGCCTCAGCCTCAAACTCCTGGACTCAAGAAATTCTCTTGCCTCAACCTCCTGACCGTCTGGGAGTACAGGCACACATCACCATGCCCGGCTGATTTCTAGTTTTTCTGTAGACAGGGTCTCACTATGTGACCCAGGCTGACACTGAACTCCTGTCCCGAAACAGCCTTCTCACGTTGGCAAACTCCCAAAGTGCTGTGATTATAGGCGGAAGCCACTGTGCTTGGCCATTTTCTTTTTTAAATTATTTTAATTGAGTTACAATTTACATACAAAAAAGTACACAGATTTTTAGCACAAAGTTCAATAAGTTGTGGCAAATGTATTCCGTAAACTCAAATCAACATGACATTCCACCACCCTAGATACGTTCCTTATTCTTCCTCCAGTCATCCCCCAGAAAACACTATTCTGATTTCTATTAATTCATATAAATACACACACAAGACTACATTGTTTAGTCTTTTGGGGATGGCTTTTTGGTTCAATATAACATATATATGTTTAATATCCATCCATGCTATATACATGGATTGACCGCTTCATGTTTATGGTTGAGTAATATTTCAGTATTAGAATATACTATCTTTCAACATTTTCTTTCTTATAATTTATTCCCCTAATAATGGATGTTTGACTTTTTTTCAGTTTGGAGCTGTTGAGAGTAAAGCTAGTATGAATATTTGTATATGGGACTTTTTGTAGACATATGTTGTCATTATCTTGGGTAAATATCTGGAAGTGAAATTGCTGGATCACAGGGTATGTGCATATTTAACTTTATAAAAAACTGCTTTTTTCCCAAAAGTCGTTATATTTAACATTTTCAACAGAAATGCAAGAGAGTTCTAGTTCTTCATAATCACACCAATATTCAGTATTGTCCTTCATTTAAAAATTTTAGCCATTTTTGTGAATGTGAAATAGTATCTCACTTTAGTTTTAACTTGTATCCCTTTATGACATGATGTTGAGCACATTTTCATAGTCTTACTGGACTTTTATACTTCTTTTGACCATATTTATTACAATTGGGCTGTTTATATGTTATTGAGTTATATGAGTCCTTTATATAATCTAGATACAAGGTTTTCTTTCCCAGATGGGTGTGTTACAAACATTTTCTCCATTTGGTGACTTGCCTTTTTACTTTCTTAATGGTGTCTTTTATTTTAATTAAGTCCAACTTATAATTTTTAAATTATGATGAGTATTTTTTGTGTCATGAGAAGTTTTTCCAACCTGCCAAATCTGTAAGCATATTTTCCTATGTTTTCTTATAGAAACTTTAGAATATAGTCTTATGTGTGGGACAGATGTGTATATATCTTCTTTGAATTAAATGTCATGATTACAATGAGATATGAGTTGAGGTCCATTTATTTTATAGACAGATAGCTAGTTTTCTATCACTATTTGTTCAAACTTTTATTTTCCCATTAGTTTGCCACCATGTCTTCACTGGAAATTAGTTTAATATCTACAAGAAACATTTCATGAACATATACATTATTCCAGGAGTTTATGGAGGCAGTAATTTTTTACCCAAGAAGTAAGGATTGAACTTGAGATGTCTAGGAGATTGAATTTTGTTCTTACAAAAACAACACATTCCACATAAAAAGTCTGGTTAACTTCTAACTAATTTTCACTTCAATTAAAACTCAGGAAGAAGGCCGGGGCAGTGGCTCACGCCTGTAATCCTAGAAGTTTGGGAGGCCAAGGTGGGTGGATCATCTGAGATTTGGAGTTCAAGACCAGCCTGGCCAACGTAGGAAACTTTATCTCTACTAAAAATACAAAAATTGGCTGAGTGTGGTGGCACACACCTGTAATCCCAGCTACACGGGAGGCTGAGGCATGAGAATCACTTGAACCTGGGAGGTGGAGGTTACAGTGAGCCAAGATGGCACCATTGCACTCCAGTCTGGGCAACAGAGTGAGACTCTGACTCAAAAAAAAAAAAAAACTCAGGAAGAAAAAAAGAAAATCCTAAATGCTTCTAGTAAACAAACAAATAAACAAATGAACAGGAAAAAAAAAAGCTTATATTCAAAGCATTTCAAAGGATTAAGAATCAGAAAAATATTAGGCTCATGATCAGAACACTGGTAGCCCGGGGACACTGTAAAAATGCCTTTGACATTCTGACAGGAAAATATTTGAAACCTAGAGTTCTATACCAACTCAAATATTAGATAAATGTGAAGGTAAGCTGAAGATATTTCATGCAATCAAGACATTTAAAAAATGTTATTTTTCTTGCCCTTTCTCATAAAAAACGACTGGAGGATTTACCCAGCAAAACAAGAAAGTTTTTAGGGAAGTGTCCTTAATTTAAGACCTTGGAGTGGGTTGAGTTTAGAAGAAAACATACCCACGGAGTATCAGTGTTTCTCAAGGGTCCTGTGGATCCCAGTTCCCTTCTCTGTACTATGAGGATAAATTAAACTGTATTTTGTAGTTTTATGAGAATGAACTCAAAACGTTTCCTTACTAAGATACAAGCAGCAAGACTTTGTTAAACTATGTCTTAGTGATGACCTGAATTAAAATCATGTGTTTATTTTAAAAATATAGATTCCTGGGTCCCACCATAGTCTATAAATTTTTATCACTGGGCTTTAAGCTCAAGAGTTTGCATATTTGATAAAGTCTCAATTATCATTCCCACCATACCTTGCCAAGCATGTGCTGAGATATCAGGTACATTTGGTTTCAATCCTTGTCTTGCATACAGTATGAGTAACCTGGGAAATTTCCGTAAACTTGCTTGGCATCTGTTTTCAAACTTTTTGAATAGGTGATGATGAGGATGATTTCTCTTGCATACAAAACCTTTAGCATTGGGCTTGCCATTTGGTGGGCATTCAATAAATGTGAGTTCCCTTCCCCTCCATGAATCAACTTTGTCTCTGATATAATATTGTCTTGGCACTCATTTACCAAATCAGACAGTTAAAATAAAAACTCCAGACATTGAATTGGATCCAACGTCAATTGTACAAACTATTACCAACAGCTGGTTATTGAGCAACTAGTATGTGTCTTGCATTCCGTTGCATGCTGTGAGGAAAATTAGCATTTTAGAAACAGAATTTTATGCCATAAGAGGACATCTTGACAGACAGCATCAATGCAAAGACACTTCAGGATAGGAGAAGGTAAAAGATGGGAGATGCCTTGCAGGAGTTCTGCTTGAACATCCCCATTGCATAGAGTAAGAGACTGAGAGTCTGGAAAGTTGAGATTTCCCCCAAAAAATATCGACAATAAAAAATAAATATAAACAGATTCAGATGGAACAATTATAGAACAGTTTTCTTTTAAATGCAACAGTAATTTTTTAAATTATAATCTGAAACATTTATATGAACCAAATGCGACATGAAAGATCAGTATATAAAATATATAAGACAAGCTTCTCTGCTTGAGCCTGGATTCAGATGTCCAGAGTTATATCCACTTGGATCCTTGAAGGAACATGTCAAAAACTGGCTCTTTAAATACCATCAATATAACTCATCAATAAGACAAAGGCAAGCTTATTGCTTACTGATATAAAGGAGTACGCCATCTTTGTAGAGTTTTGGCAGTGTCTAAGAGTGGGGTCTGTAAGGTCAGAATTAATTGAGATGTGGAAGTTTGGTTTAATGAGGGTCTTTCAATGTGGTGACTTGATAAATATTGGGTAAGAATCGTGATAAAGATGATTAGTGGAAATAGTAAGGACAGGATTTTGAGCTGAAGGACTCAAAGGATGCTAGGGTACAAACTCTCTGTTGCTGCTTTCCACTAAAGACTCAATAAGTCTTTAGGAAATTCGTGTAATGAACCATCTATCCATCTATTTGGCCAGGACAATTTCAAAAAAGTAAAGCACATAATGAAGTAATAAATGTAATGAAAAAGCTGTAATGAAAATGGTGGAACAGCACAACCAAGTTAACGCAGGCAGTAAAGTGTAGTTTCTATTCTCAGTGTTTAGGCTGAGTATAGGGTTACACAGCTTTGATTCTCAAACCCTTGGAGATTTTGAAGCAGAGCCAGAAAACCACTGTCACCCGACTGTGTACCTCCTCCAGTCAGTTTCTCATGTAGCTGACATTCAGTGCGAAGGATCCTAGCTCTTCTCTCTATGACACCTTTATTGTCACCCAATCTTGCATTTCACTTCCACACCTTCCTTTTAGTCTGCCTCAACTCCACTCATAGCTGATGACTGATGAAGCTTCACCAGACTTCATCTTTAGACTCAACTGTAAATAGAATCATTCACGCATTCATGATCTGGCTTCATTCTGCTTCTTGCCATCCCGGTGACCCCAAATATGTGGCCCACTCCCAGTCCAGGGACTTTATGCTGCCAGGAATCCATGTGGCTTGAACTTTTGGGAGGCCCAACTTTATTCCCCTGAGAAAGAGTGTGTCATCAAGACTACCTCCTTGTAGTTTTGAGTGACATTTATGTTCACACAAGGCTTTGCAAATGGCAAATTTGGAGAAATGTATTGAATCCTTGAAAGGCACAATTAGACAAACAGTTTGTCTTAGTTGGTTTAGGCTGTCATTTTAAAATACCACAGGCTGGGATGCTTAAACAATAGAAATTTATGTCTCAATTTTAGAGATACTGAGAAGTCTATAATCCAGGTGACTGGCAAGGTAGATTTTGTTCTAACTCCTCTTCTTATAGCTTATAGGCAGCCACCATCTCATTTTGTGCTCACATGACCTCTTCTTTGTACATATAAAGAGTAAGAGAGAACGGATAGAGATGCAAGCTCTCTAGTATCTCTTATAAGGGCACTAACTCTATCATGTGGGTTCCGTCTTCATGACCTTATCTAATTCTATTACCTCCCAAAGACCTCATCTCCAAATACCTCCACACTGGGGGGTTACAGATTCAACATATGAATTTATAAACTTACAGAGGACATAATTATTCAGTCCACAACACAGGTCCAAAATATTAGTCCCTTTGCTAAAGAACATTTTCTCGGCCACACCCTATTTATTGTTTTTCTACTCACTACCAGACCCAGGGGCATGACAAGGATGACCTGTCAAATGAGTAAGTGTATCTTGGGAATAAATTGAGATTAAATTTGTCATAAAACATTCAAAGACACTATGCAAAGTAAATTGCCTTATCTGAGTGTGACAAGCCTGAATTAGAAAACTGGCTCTGTCACTTACTAACTTTACAACCTTGAATAAATTATTTAATAATGCTTATCCTCAATATCTTAGCTTCATTTTTTAAAATGGGGTTAGAACTACTTATCTGATAAAGCTGTTACCAGGATTACAGGTTAAAACATAATGTACCAGATATATGGTACATAGTCAATGTAGAGTGGTTTTACTTTCTTTGGTGGGACATCTAATTTCTGGGCCTTCATATAAATACTTCTGAAAGTAATTATTGCTGTAGTTGCTATATAAATTCTATCAATGTATGTCTCCAATGCAGAAGCAGAAGGGAGAGGGATGAGGAGAAAGGAAGACATATGAGAGAAGGAAGAAGAAGGAGACCTCATATTTATGGAGTTTTTACCATGTCCCAGGCACTGCAATGAGACTGTAACACAACTTGAATGATTGATCAGGTATCATTATAATCTCTCCTTCATAGGTAAGAAAGGTGAAGTCCAGAGACTAGGAAGTCATTTATCCAATGTGCCATAAAATGTTCTGAATTTATATATATTATATCTAGTAATTCAAACTACTCTCCCGGGATAGTGATTATTATTCCCATTCTCATGCTAGGGAAACACAGGCAGAGATTGGAGCACATAGCTCAAGCTCACAAAGCTGGCCTGATGCAGTCTAGGTACAAGTTCAAGTCTGTTCTACTTCTACATTTCACACTTTTTTTTTTTTGTAAATCCAAGTCTTAATACTAGGAAAATATTCTTGTGCAATTGTAGAATTTATATTTACATTCACATTTTGTTATACTTCTTTTTTTTTTTTTTTTTTTTTT
>NW_016803288.1:932203-940488 GCF_001698545.2 Rhinopithecus bieti
CATGAAGCAAAAGCAAACACTAATTGAATAAGAGAAAAATTAAGTTTTGAGAAAACCTTTGCTGACCTCAAAAGCAGTGGTGATATTTTATTTTATTAGTTCTTGTTCCCAAGGAACAGATGTAGGTTACATTAAGGGGACTCTTCCTAGAGGCAGTTATTCACATTTTTATTCACTCAACCAACATGCATTCTGAGTTTTTTGCGTGCCAAGAATCATATTAGATTTTGAATCACAACTTTTGGATAGCAATGATATTTTCTAAGAGTTGTTATATATTGTTTTTGTTCGGAGGAGAGAGAGCCAGGTGGATTGCAATCCAGTTACAGGGATTTTTCCTGTTATAACGGTACCCTCCTAATAGCAACAAAGAGACACCTGTACGAATATAGCTTAAACTTAGGGTAAAAATTCATTCAGTCAGTCATTTGTTCTCAATAAGTGTTTGTGAGCATCTACTTTGTGTCAAGTTTAAAAGTTTAGGATCCTGAGAGTAGATGAAAGTGTAAAGATAATAAGATACTTGGCCTCACAGAGAGATAATCCAGTGGAAAGAGGAGGACACAGAACAAGCTGAAAATAAATAAAAGTATTTCTGATGATGTCGAGTACTGTAGAAGAAACGGTAAAATGAGCCACGTGATAAAAAGTGACTGGGGGGTGATAAACTGATAGGAAGAGACAATAAATGCTAATGCTTGGGACATGAAGTGAACTGGGCATGGAGAGTAAAGGAAAGGTGGGGACTGTGGGTGGGGAGTAGGGGAGATGATGTGGGTTTTTGAAAAAGAGGTAGAATAGGACTTGTTGCATTTTGAGTGCCATGAAGTATAGGTCAGATTTTACTCTGAGTGCAAAGGGAAATCACTGGTGGATGTTAAACAGTGGGCAGCGATGATATAATCTGGTTGAGGCTTTTAAAATATCTCTGTAGCTGCAAGCTGTCGGGGGGGAAATTGAATTTGGGAAGCTGTTTTATTACTCCTGGCAATAGAAAGTATTACTACGGATTAGAGTAAGTCAGTGGTTAATAAGAAACACAGAATAGATACAGGACGGATTTCGGAGGAAGACCTGCCAATGGACTGCCTGAAGGGTTGCAAAGAAATGTAGCCGAGAATAACTTCCAGGTGTTTGTCTTGAGCCCCCAGGTAGACGGTGGAGCTACTTACTTAGAGAGAAGATTAGCAGAGGAACAGTTGGGGAAGCAAGAGGAAAAATGAAACTTCTGGAGTTCAAAGGAGTTTTCAGGACTGAAGATACAAATTGTTGAGTCATAGGCTTATTGATATCGTTTAAAGCTTTGGACCCAGATGAAATCATCTATGGACGAGTTCAGATAGATTCCAGAGTAGTCAGGAACACGCCCCGGGCAGCTGCCAGTTGAGAACTGAGACAGGAGGCGCTGGGCTTCGCATTGGTGCTGCACCAACCATATAACACTTCATTGGAATTCAGAGGAAAACGTTGTCTTTAAAAATACCACCATCCTCCCATTCAGAGAAATGCTCGGAGCTAAATTGGAGAAGAGAACAGCTAGTGAGAGCGACAGGTGAAGGGACATCGCTAGGGACACGATAGAGTCTCGTGGAAACTCAGCAGCTCAGAGGAGGTGACTCATTGTTACTCACAGCCCAGCCTCTCTTTATTTTGTTTTATTTTAGGTTCAGATAACATTGGAAGACAGAAGGAGAGAGAGGAAAATCCTTCGCTCTCTCTTGCTGTCACTCTCACTCTGTGTCTGTCTTACACACACACACACACACACACACATCTGAAACCAAAGCCAGTACCAGAGTGCGTTACATCTTAGAGCTATCAAAGACCTCACAGAACCTTTAGGGTGCCTATTAAAGAGTCACAAAATCAAAGTGGGAAATCGTCATGACTGAGGGGGACAATGTCAGAGAGAGAGAGTTTAGCACTAGGAACTACATTTTTCTGTTTTTGCTCATTGTCAGAAAAGTGTGAGTTGAGATCTGAAAAAGATAAACAATATACAAGAAAACTTGAAGAAAAGACCAGACCGGTGTGGATGGTGAATCTGTAGGTTCTGAGAACAAAGGACTGAATAAAGCCCAGTCTAGTCTCAAAAAGCTCACATGGTCCTGGGAGACAATTTCAACATGGAGACATGAATGCCAGGACGGAAGTGGCTGTGGGGTCAGTGAAATGCTACAGGATGTGCAATTAATTCGGCCTGAAGGTTAAATGTAAAGGTTACCTTATACATTAAAATGATGAAAGTTCATACTTACATGATACAATACTCTAAAACTTGTACCTATATTTTCCTTCTTCTTCATTAATTCTCCTTTTTTTAGTCCATGTACCTTCATAATCTCTGAAATGTGCATTCTAAAGAATGCCAGGCTTATCAGTGTGATCTCTGAAGTGAGGAGGTGACAAAAAAGAATGACCATTTTTCCACACTTGTTATATAAGAGGACATTTTTGGCCAGGTGTGATGGTTCACGCCTGTAATCCCAGCACTTAGGGAAGCCAAGGCGAGTGAATCACTTGAGATCAGGAGTTCGAGACCAGCCTGGTCAACATGATGAATCCCCATCTCTACTAAAAATACAAAAAAACAAAATATTAGCTAGGCGTGGTGGTGCATGTCTGTAATCCGAGCTATTTAGGAGGCTGAACTCAGGACTGGTGGAGGTTGCAGTGAGCCAAGATCGTGCCACTGCCCTCCATCCTGGGAAACAGAATGAGACTCAATCTTAAAAAAAAAAGAGAGAAGACATTTTTCACAATTATATATATTTATTTAAATTTTAATGGGAAGATCAGTTTACACCTTCAGCTCCAACTTCAGCTTGTGAACTTCTTCCCACCAAAGGAGGCTGTTGCAATGAGAAGAGTCAAGTGATGTAATGGAGGTTTTCAAAACTGTTTGACATGAAGAAGCTGGTCAGCATGCCAGTCCATAGCACCATGAAGAAGGCATGAGAATGTGCTTACACATTTTCTCCAAGAAAGAAGACAGTTTCTTGCTCTAGATTTGTGTGCCTGTGTAAAAATCCTTGTGTATTCTTTCCTCAGAGGGTGAGATCCAGCCTCACTAGTTAAATGGCTTTAGGCAAGTTACTCTTTGTTCATTAGTTCTCCAACCTTTCCATCAGAAAAGATGACAGTGATGATGATATGATGATAAGGAGGAAGCAAAGGAGGAAGGAAAGAAGAGGAAATCAGGGAAAGGGATGGAGAAAAAGGAGGAGGAAAAGAGAAAGAAGAAAAGAACAACAATAACAACTTCTTGATGGAGTTATATTGAAGATTAGATTAGTTGGTATATACAAAATGCTACATAGAGTGATTCCCAAGAGATGCTATTATTAATTTTCATTCAAGCAACTAACATTTATTGAGAACCTACTGTGTGCAAGCTGTTCCATCACTGTAGGAAAAGCAATGATGAGTGAGGGTACCACTATTTAGTGCAAAACCAGACCAATGCTCACATACTAAGCTTTATGCCCGTGGACTATAGCTTCCTCTACTCCTTCACATTCCTGCCACCCAGCAACCTCCTGGTTTTTCTTTCACATTAATTGATATATTGACACCTGAATCACAGTGTGCCCTTCTCCTCATGTTGTATAATCTTCCTAGAGGCAAGCATCGTCTGCTCAAACCACTCATTCAAAATCTTGACCCCAGGATTTCTGCTTTCATCATGTTCCAACAACTACCTTCCCTATAAACCAGGAAACTCAACACTCTACTCTTCTCCCTCAACTGCCTGTCCTCCCACCATTCTGCATCTTTGCTCTATGTCTACCCCATAGACAGAAGCTCACCCAGAGGCGTATATGGGATTGCTTGGGATCATGTGGACAGTCCTTATGTTCTAGTAGAGCAATTTTCCCACATTCAAGTGTGTATGAATCACCTAGGGATCTTAGTGAAACACAGATTCTGATTCAGTAGGTCTGGAGTGGAGCCTGAAATTCTGCAATTCTAACATGTGTTAAGTTCTCAAGTGATGCTGATGCTGCTAGCCCAAGGACACACTTTGAATAGCTAAGCTCTAGTAGTCCTGATATATTAACCAGTCAGTGCCATGTTTCAGAGTTGAGCCCTGGGCCCTGGAGATTCCGAAATATGACTTATCTTAGCATACTGAGTAAAAAAGTACCCTTTGTGTGGATGACTCACATTGACTAAATTCATACACACAACACATACAGGCAGAGAGGCAAGAAAACAGCCCATAACAAAAAGCAACACTCACTGGACTGAGGGGCTTAAAATCCACATGGCCAGCCACTGTCTCCCTTGCATTGACTTACAGGCAAAATCAAATAATAAGAAGAACATAGATTGGAGAGCATGGAATCAGAACATGCTGGAAAAATTGAATATGCGTATATCTCACAACTGCTTATGTGTCCTCCAAAAATCAAATTTGTTAGTGAGCCTCCACCCCTCCGAATCTCTGTTCTTGTTATTGTATGGCTGACAAACCCCTAACCCAAGAGATATACGCTGTCTTTACATAGGTTACAACAGTATAAATGCTTCATCTGCAATATCCACTTAAAGACAGGCATGCTACTGATCAATATTTATGTGATTTAGATGTGGATACTGCAAAATAATAACAACAAGCACTATCATTGAATAAATGCTTGCTAGAAGCTAAGCACAGAGTTTAATACTTTGTACTCACAATATCACTTCAAGGTGGGTACTACTGTTATCCTATTCTATAGATGAGAAAAGAGAAGCTGGGAAAGACTTAGTAGCTACCAGTCAGGATTTGGACGTAGACATCTGGCCTTTGAGACTGAGCTGTTAGCCAAGAGCTGAAAAAGTAGGCATGTCAATGGAACGTATAATCCTGGAAGAAATTGATTTGTTTAAAGGTGTATCTTTATGTATGTTTTAATCACTTCCTTTAGAAAGGTTTTTCTCATGTTTAAGAAGCTGCACCTTCTCTAAAATCACAGTCAGAATGGAGGAGACTCACTGGCCAGCATGTCTGGGCCTGGAAACCACTTTGCTTCCTCCATGTGCCATTTGGGAAGCTTTAGATTTGTGTTCCACGTTTGTTGGTGGAAAATGTTCAGCAGGATTTTATTGAGATGATTGAACAATGATTTGTAGAAATATAGATACATATAGGTAGCTAACTATAGGTATCTCAATGTGGGAAAAGTTGGTCAAAAATATTTACTATAATTTTACTCTGCATAGAACTAGGTGCAACAAAGTATTTAAAATAAAATTTAAAAAACAAAAAGATGTAAGTACAGTGTGCAGAAGACCCTTGGTTAGGTCACTTTGAATTAGTTTTCTGGATCCTACAGTACCGGAATGCATTTGCTTATTGAACTGAACGTTTCCAGAGGGTGAGGCTGAAGTTCAGACCCACAGGACTCAGGGCCTCAAAGTGTGTCCTTAGCATCAACAGAAGCCCGCAAAAAATTCTCACACTTGAAGTTTAGGTAGGAAGGACATACATAAGATTTGTCAATATTTTAAAATCACATTTAAGACTTAGCTTGTTAATCACAGGTTTTGTTTCCTGACTCTGAGCAAATGATAGAAAGTGAAATGGCATAACTCTCAATTGGGGGCAGCAGGAGATGCTGGAAGTTTTAGATGTAAAATTATGTAACTTTCCACATCTGGGTGAGGCTCTGGTAAGATCTCTGTCCTCTATGTCCTCCCAAGGAATCTTAATTTTATGAGGAGGGAGATAAAGAGAAAAAAATCTGCAAAGGAACTAAAGAAGTGAGAAAGATTTTTTTAAATCTCTTTTCTTGCCTAAAAGGTGACAGACTAAACCAGAACAAGATGTTTGCATAATAAAACACCAGCAGAAATGAACTAGGCTAACTACGCAAAAGGTGGTGTAGGGCTTGCAGTCAGCAGAGGTACTCACACATTTTAATAAGTTCCAGGTTTGAGACTATGTCTGGGTATATTGGAATCAGCATGAATGTGGAAGTCAGAAAAAACCTATTCCGCAACATAACCTTTGACAACGGTCTTGATCCCTAACCCCCTAGCCCCACACCCATATAGTAGATTTAGTACCAGATGAATGGCCAAAATGAGGCATTCTCCCTCTGTTCCTCCCATCTCTCTTTGGTAAAATGAGGACATTAATGCCCATCTCTGAGTTCTGAAAATTAAGCATAATAATAAATGCAGAGAGTCTGCTACACAGTAGGTTCTGGAGGTGAGCATCCGTGCCCCTTACCAGCATTAAAAATTAAAAAGTCATTTTCATATTGGAATATTTGGAGCGGACTCCTCAAGGATTATGAATTCTATTAATATTTGTCTCTCAAATAAAAGAACAATTGGGGGGGAAATTGCACCCAGCCAAATCCATTTTAAATGGATGAGAGTGGAGCAGAAAATAATGAAGAAGAATGTAGACAGATACAAAAAGGGACTTAGACCATTTTGCTGCTAATAGGTGCCACAGACAGTTCATTACTGATAAATGTAGAATAATGATGTTCTTAATGAGTCTTTTCATGCACAAATTCATCATAAAACAAGAGGATGAGGTAAAACAAAAAGTCTTTGAATAGCACTCATGCAGCAGGGAAAGCGAGGATAATTTACATCCCCCAAAAAGCTACCAATTTAATAAAGCCTTCTGAGATTGCCTTCATTGTGTCCCAACTTAATAGCTTTTCTTCTCATATCTTAGAGGTAAATTTCAACCTGCCCCACAGTTTGGGGCAACTAAAAGAGACCGAAAGAGGTAGCTCTGCTGCTTGTGTTTAAAAGTTCCTATGGCCCCTTATTAGTGATTGGACTTCTGTGCCCGAAGTTTCTCATTATAATATGAGGATAATAATTCCTATTCTGGGTGCCTCACACTTGATTGGTGTCATAGGCTGAACTGTGTCCCTCCCAAAATCCTTATATTGAAGCTCTAACCCCCTCAGTGCATCAGAATACCACTGCATTTGCAGATAGGTTCTTTAAAGAGATAGTTAGATTAATTAAAATGGTCATTAGGGTTGGTGCAAATTGAATATGACTGGCATCTTTAGAAGAAGAGGAGATCAAGGCACTGACACACACAGAGAGAAGGCCATGTGAGGGCACAAGAGGAAGGCAGCCATATATCTACAAGCCGGGGAGAGAGGCCTCAGAGGGAATCGGTTTTGCTGACACCATGATTTTGGACTTCCCAGTCTCCAGAACTGTGAGACAATAAATGGTTCAAGCCTTAGAAAACAAATACAGTTCAGTGCTTGATGCTCAAAATTGGATGAAGATTTTGTTCACCCACTCCATAAGTATCACCTCACTAAGCCTATGGCAGCTACAGATGAGGATGTCAGACACAGATGCTGTGTTGAAGTGCTTTTTGCATTAACAGTGCAAAACATGGTAAACATTTTAGAGGTTATAGCCATTACTTTCTCCTGCCTTCTATGTACATTTAATGGACGGTCTCTCTGTGTGTGCAGTGTTCTAAATAAAGGATTCTATAAAATAATAGAACCAAATCAAGTTGACCCAATTTTAAATCAATACTGCTAAATACCTGTGGTACACAGAATTCTAAGAAGGCCTGAAAAACTCCCACCCCCTAATGTATGTGCCCTGTATAAGCTCTTCCTCCTGTGAAAAGCTAGGTCTGTGAAATATGATATATATAAAGTAATGCTAACATGGGAGTGATTTTTACATCACCTTCACCTGATAATGTAACCTAATCAAATCACATAATGTAACATAAGACTTTGTCCCACCAAAGGGAGAGATTCTCCTGCTGGCTCTGAAAAGTAAACCACATGTTGCAAGACAGTCATGTGACTAGGATACTAGGTTGGCCACCAGGATTGAGAGCAACTCCTGGTCAACAGTCAGCAAGAAAACAGGGGCATCCATCTTGAAACCACAAGGAGCTGAATTTTTCCAACCACCTGAATAAGAAAGGAAGAAGACCTACAGCTTCAGATAAAACTGCAGCCCTGGCCAGCACTTTGATTTCAGCACTTGATCCAAAGATCCAGCTAACCTGACCCAAAGGAACCAGGAGATAATGAATGTACATTGTATTAAGCTGCTACTTTAGGGGTAATTTGCTGTGGTAGAAATAGGAAACAAACACAAGGCCAAAATGCTGACCTTCCCCAACATACAAACATGAGCAGACAGACTCTCACACATGTATACATGCACACACTATTTTGAGAAAGTTATATCTTAATTAGTAACTAGTCTTTACTCATCACAGGTGTTTCCTTCTTCTTTTTTTTTTTTTTTTTTTTTTTTTTTTTTTTTATTTTATTTTT
>NW_016803288.1:940955-953815 GCF_001698545.2 Rhinopithecus bieti
TGTGGTGTATATGTGCCACATTTTCTTAATCCAGTCTGTCACAGATGGACATTTGGGTTGATTCCAAGTCTTTGCTATTGTGAATAGTGCTGCAATAAACATACGTGTGCATGTGTCTTTGTAGTAGAATAATTTATAATCCTTTGGGTATATACCCAGTAGTGGGATGGCTGGGTCATATGGTACATCTAGTTCTAGATCCTTGAGGAATTGCCATACTGGGACTAGTCCTTCTTCTTTAGTAGATAATCAAAAAACTAGATTAAAGAAAATAAAATTCTCCCTGCTTCTCTCTAACCATGAAAGAAAGCAAAATTTATGCCAATATTGCAATCCTAGGTTTAGATGAAATAAACGGACAGGCTAGATTATGGGATGTCCTCAGCAGCAGGTATTTCCTAATAAGAGATCAAATGCCAGACAGGCAGTTTGTAGGTGTATTAGTCCAAATTCACACTGCCATAAAGAAATACCCAAGACTGGGTAATTTATAAAGGAAAGAGATTTAGCTGACTCGCAGTTCCACATGGCTGGGGAAGCCTCAGGAAACTTACAATCATGATGGAAGGTGAAGGAAAAGCAAGTACTTTCTTCACAAGGTGTCAGAAAAAAGAAAGAGGACAGGGAAAACTGCCAGCCACTTTTAAAGCATCAGCTCTCATGAGAACTAACTCACTATCATGAGAACAGCATGGGGAAACCACCCCACCCCATGATCCAAGCGCCCCGGACCAAGTCCCTCCCTAGACACATGGGGATTATTGGGATTACAATTTGAGATGAGATTTGGGTGGGGACACAGAGCCAAACCATATCAGTAGGAAACATGTTTTTTTGAAAGTAGAAAAAAATAAACATAAATTCTTGCTCTGTAATTTGCCATCTGAGCATGGCTAAATTTTAAATCTCATTACATCCAAGTGTTGTCATCGATAAAGTAGGGACAATAATGCCCATTTCATAAAACATTTCTTTTTTTAAAAAAATTGAGATATAATCACATACCTTAAAATTCAACATTTTAAAGTATGTAAATCAGTGTTGCTTTCTTGTGTAGTGACAGAGTTGTGCAACCATCATCACTATCTAATTCCAGAATATTTCCGCATGCCAAAAACAATCCCTGTACCTATTAGCAATCACTTTCCATCTCCCTGTCTCCCAGTCTCTGGCAACCACTAATCTACTTTTAGTCTCCATGGATTTGCCCATTTCAGAAGTTTTGTATAAACTGAACCATCTGGCTTCTTTCATTTTGCATGATATCTTCAAGGTTCATCCATGTTTTAACTTTATGAGATTTTTGTGATTAAAAAAAAAGCCTCCATCCAAAGGCATAGAGGTTATGTCAACCCATCATTTCAGGCAATGTAGAAATTCTCGCTCACAACATCCTTGGCTGAGTGTTCTTCAGACTCTTCTTGAAAACCTCCAGGCACTGGGAACTCACTATCGACAAAAGTCGACTTTCACCATGGCTGCAAAATTCTGACTGTCTAACAATTCATCCTTGGATTGAAACACAATGAACATCCCATTACCTATCACCAATTAATCCTTGTTACGCATTGAGTACTGCTCCCCAAAGAATGGTATATGGAACTTCCAATCCCCAGCACCTCAAAATGGAAACTCACTTGGAACTAGCCTTAATAGATAAACTCAAGTTGAGGCAAGGTATTTAGGGCAGACCATAATCCAATATGACTCATTTTTGAAAACGGAAATTTGGAGACAGAAAAACACAGAGAGAATGTTGTGTGAACATGAATGAAGGCAGAAATTGAGATAATGCTTCTACAAGCCAAAGAGTCCAAAAAATTGTCAGCAAATCTCTAGAAAATAAGAAAGAGGCTTAGAACAGATTATTCCTCCACAATCCTCAAAGGGACCACCCCTCCAACACACATTGACTAAAACATTGATCTTATATTTCTAGTCTCAAAAACTGTGAGACCACAAATTTCTGTTTCTGAGAGCCATTCTGTCTGTGGTACTTTTTACAGAGACCCCAGGAAACTAATATAGTCCTAGTTTTCTGCTCTGATACCATGCAGATTGCCTCTTTCTTCCCCTATTTGACATGAGCTCACCTGTTCCATCTTGAGGGCTCTTCTCCAGCATTGGGGTCATCTTGCTTCAGCCAAACTCCCTGCAGTCTGCTCCCTGGATCCTCTGCTCTCCTCCCAGCACACAATGGCTAATAAATAAATGCATGTTTTCAGAATGCAGATTGAGGCTTGAACAGTCAATGTTAACATACAAAATATTTTCCTTTGCCAATTTGTTTGAATCATTGTGCTCTACACTCTGTATAGGAGAGTCTCACATTATTCAGTACCTGCTGGAATTTTAGCAAAATTAATAAAGAAGGTTGGCATAGGTGAAGTGGGGTTTGACCTGAGTGGAGCTTCCTCCAGAATATATCCCAAATGTTTTGCACCACTCTTACATCTCTTATCCCAGTCAGGCCATCAGCACTTCCCATCTAAACTTCTGAGGCAGCCTCCCAACTGCTATTTCTGACTCCATTCCTGTCTGCCTTATGGTTCATCCTCCAGTCAACAGTGATATTTTTTAAAGCACAAATTAGATTATGTATTAATATCTTTGAATGCATTTTCACTACGATTAGATGAAAATCCTCACCTTGGTCTACACAGTCCTACAGGATACAGCCCCTGCTAGCCTCTCCAAATTTGCCTCCTATTTTTCTCCTCCATTCCTCAGCAAGCTTCCTCTACTTCTGAACACACAAGGTCATTCCCACATCTGGATTCTTATCAGAAATGAGATATTTCTCTGCCTCCAGAGCTTTATTTTTTGTATATCTGGATTTTTCATTATTGAGACTTCAACTCAACTGTCCCCTCCTCAGAGAGGTCTCACTTGGTCACCCTAACTAAAGGTATGTTCTCTACCCCATGTTTCTCGTTATTCCAGGATTCCTTAGAATAAGGAATTCTGGATTAGATAAGGGATTAGATAACTAAGGATTAAATAAAGGAATCTAGTCTCTATCTCAGGATTCTAAAAAGAGAGTATGTGTGTGTTTATGTATGTGTGTGTGCATTCATACATGTCTGCCCTAAATTTTTCATTTTCCAAAATTAACTGATATCTTTACATGTTTATTATCCATCTTATTCACTACTCTATTTCCAGCGTTCAGAATAGTGACTGGCAAACAATAGTTGCTCCATACACACTTGTTGAAGACAGGGATGCCCTCTTATTCTGAACATAGTACTGAAAGTCCTAGCCAGAGAAATCAGGCAAGAGAAAGAAATAAAAGGCACCCAAATAGGAAAAGAAAAACTCAAGCTTACTGTCTTCACTGATGATATGACTCTATATCTAGAAAACCCTGAAGATTCCACCAAAAGACTCCTAGATCTGATAAATGACTTCAGTAAACTGTTAGGATACAAAATCAATGTACAAAAACCAGTAGAATTTCCATACACCAGCAATATTCAAGCTGAGAGGCAAAATCAAGAACGCAATCTCGTTTACAATTGCCACAAAAAGAAAAGAATATTTAGGAATACAGCTAACCAATGAGGCAAGATGTCTCTGCAAGGAGAATTACAAAACATTGCTGAAAGTAATTAGGTATGACACAAATAAAAGAAAAAGCACCCTATACTCATGAATTGGAAGAATCCACATCTTTAAAATGGCTGTACTGCCCAAAGCAATGTACAGATTCAAGGTTATTCCTATCAAACTACCAATGTCATTTTTCACAGAATTAGAAAAAAAATTTCTAAAATTCATATGGAAACAAAAAAGAGCCCAAATACCCAAGACAATTGTAAGCAAAAAGAATAAAACCAGAGGCATTACATTACCCGATTTATGCTAGAAGGCTGCAGTCATTAAAACAGCATGATACTGGTACAGAAACAGACACATAGACCAGTGGAACAGAATAGAGAACCTAGAAATAAACCCTTACAGCTACAACCATCTTATCTTCAACAAAGTCAACAAACATAAGCAATGGGGAAAGGAGTCTCTGTTGACTAAATGGTGCTGGGACAACTGGCTGTCCATACATAGAGGAATGAATCTGGACCTCTACCTGTCACCATATGCAAAAATTAACCCAAGATGATTAAAGACTTAAACGTAAGACCTCAAATTCTAAGCATCCTAGAAGAAAGCCTAGGAAATACCCTTCTTGAGACCGGCCTTGGCAAAAATTTATGGCTAAGTCCTCAAAAGTAATTGTAGGAAAAACAAAAGTTGACAAATGTGACCTAATGAAATGAAATAGCTTGTGCACAGGAAGAGAACTATCAACAGAGCAAACAGGCAACCTACAGAATGGGAGAAAATATTTGCAAACTATGCACCATCTGACAAAAATCTAACATCTAGGACCCATACGGAACTTAAACGACTCAATAAGCAAAAGACAACCCCATTTAAAAGTGGGCAAAGTGTAATTCTGCCGAGGCAGGCAGATCACTTGATCTCATGAGTTGGCGACCAGCCTGGGCAGCATGGTGAAACCCTGTCTCTACAAAAATATCGAAAAAAGTTAGCAGGGTGTGATGGTACACACCTGTAGTCTCAGCTACTCAGGAGGCTGAGTTGGGAGGATGGCTTGACTGGGGGAGGCTGAGGTTGCAGTGAGCCTAGATTGTGCCACTGTACTCCAGCCTGGGATATAGAGCCAGGCCTTGTCTCAAAAAAGAAAAAATAATAATAAAAGAAAAAGAAAAGAAAAAAGTAACCAAAACACATGTACAGATATTTCTCAAAAGAAGACACACAAGAGGCCAACAAACTTATTTTTAAAATTCTCCACATCACTAATCATCAGAGAAATACAAATCAAAACAATAAGGAGAGGCCATCATACACCAGTCAAAATGGCTTTTGTTAAAAAGTCAAAAAAAAAAAAAAAACAGATGTTGGCAAGGCTGTGGAGAGAAGAGAATGCTTATACTACTGTTGATGGGAGTGTAAATTAGTTAAGCCCCTGTGGAGAGCAGTTTGTAGATTTCTCAGAGAACTAAGAGTTAAACTATCATTCAACATTTGACCCAGCAATCTCACTCCTGAGAATATACCCAAAGGTATATAAACCATTCTACCAAAAAGACATATTCATTCACACATTCACTGGAGTCCTCTTCATAATACCAAAGATATTGAATCAGCCTAAGTTCTCATCAATGATGGGCTGAATTAGGGAAATATGATACATATACACTACGGAATACTACACAGCCATAAAAAAGAATAAAGTCATGTCCTTTGCAGCAACATGGATGCAGTTGGAAACCGTTATCCTAAATGAACTAATGCCAAAACAGAAAACCAAATACTGCATGTTCTCACTTATAAGTGGAAGATAAATATTGGGTACATATGCTCATAAAAATGGAAATAATAGAAACTGGGGACTCCTAGAGTGGAGAGGGAGAGAGGAGAGTAAGGGTTGAAAAAAACCTCCCTATTTGGTACTATGCTCACTACCTTGCTGATGGATTCATTTGTACTCCAACTGCAAACGTCAACATCATGCAATGTACCTTTTGTAACGAACCTTCACATGTACCCCCTGATTCTAAAATAGAAGTTCAAAAAAGAAAAAAATATACTTGTTGAAAGAAAAAAATGAATACATAAATAAATAATGGTGGAAAAAGAAATTGGAAGATGAAGCCAGCTTTGGAGCGGTAACATCTCTGAGTTATACACAAAACTATTGTTCTGTACTAAGGAAGTGTGGCAAATGTTCTTGGAGGCAAGTTGCAGTTGGAAATTGCTTGGTGAGGTGCACTTCTCTGCCCATGTGCCATAATACTCCTCTTTTCCACTGTTTCAAGATTTTGTGTAACGTCCAGAGGGGTTAAGAGTAAAGAATCTGGTATAGAAAAGCATGTCGCAGACTCCGAAGTCACAAGCAAAAGGCACATGGCAGATCACTCTCTTTACTCTGAGCATTTTTCCAGGGACCAGCTGGATTCTTACATATGTCACATCAGGTAGGTTAAAAAACCCAGAATTATTGTTTTCCAGAACTTCTCTGTCTGTAGACTTTCCAGGAGTTGCTGAAGATTTGGCTATTTTGCTCTCTAACCGCTGACAAAATGTCTGTGCCTCTCTGGAAGAAATCAGTTAGAGGAGGCATGTTTGTTAAAACACCCACAGACAATCCCCAGACAGAGAGCTGGAGGCCTGGCCCAGGGGCAGCCCAACCTGGAACAAATCAGCTCCCAATGAGATCCGCCCGAGTGGGAAATGGCTGACGGCATGCCACCTTATGCTCCACACCATCTGGCTCCCTGCACGCCCTTCCTAGCTGGAGTTTTAATTTCCGAACCAGACGCACTGCCACAATTACGCTTTCCTTCATTTTATGCATCCTGCTGTGGGAACACAGAAGCTCCTGGTAATTAAACGTCTACTTTGTGAACAGAGAGGAAATTTCCACACTTAACCATTGCTCTATTTGTTGGAGATAAAGCAGAGGAAATCCCAGGCCTTTAGCACCTGGAATAGATCCCAAGTGCCCTGGGCACTGACCCGTAAAATCCAAAAGCAAATCTATGTGGGATGGGGAGACATTGGGGTACAGGGGGATGTGGAGTTTGATGAAGTCTCTGGTCTCTTACCAGCTGTGTGTCTTTGAGCTACTGCTTCTATTTTGTGAGCCACAGTTTCCCTATCCATAAAAGGAGGAAACCAAGTGAGGCAGAGGTAAGTTTCAGTAAGATAAGACATGCCAGTGTTGCACTGGAGCATGTTCCACGCCTTCTTTCTTTAAGCACACGTAGACAACTGGACTTGCTGGTCCTATGAGGCACAGATATGGATTCTATTTGGCATACATACCCTTCAAAAATAACTCCAATATTTGAAAACCAAGGGATGGCATAAATGGTTTTCTGTTGACTTCCAAATTCTCCTGAAAAAGTGAAATATTTGATTATGTAGGGAGCATTTTCCTACACAGCAGCAATGAGCTGGGGCTGAGACACACCTCTAGCAAGGAATCCTTGAGACTAGCACTTACTCCAAGTGTCAAGTGCCTGTCAGGTGCCTTGGAAACTTGTCTAAATGCAGATTCACATTTAGTGTTTCTGGGGTTGAGCCCTAAATTCTGTATTTGTAACAGTGGCCCGCGATGTGGATGCAGGTGAGAATGGTGCCCTTTTTAAGCAGAGGGGGGTTGATGAGGCCTGAGCACACTGCAGCTCTCCCTTCTCTTCTCTTCCCTGTTGTCTTCCAACCCCAGGGATGAACAACAGGTGTCATTCGTCACTACACTCACTCTGCTGTCTTTCTCTATTAGAGGTCTATAGTTCTATACCTGCTAACTTTGCTCATTTATTACTTGCCAACTTAAGAATACATTTGAATATCTGACCCAGCTTTAAAGGGTATTTGGTAGCCCCAGTCTGTTTGCATCAGTCAAGAGTCCTACGAGGAAAACAGGCATCATCACTCTTTTCAATAGAGAGGATTTAGGTTACACAGGGAATGCGGAAACTCATGGTGAATTAACCCAGAGATAAGCAGTGGCAAGCAGCCATGGAGCCCTAGAGGAAAGAGGGACAAATGGAAGCAGCAGTATCCCCAGTGTCCAGGGTCCATATGGGGTCCCCGGGCAGACCCTGGGACCCTGGCAAGCCTGTTTGGCAGAAACTGTAGTCACAGAGAGGATCAGTTGCTAGCAGAGATGCTGCTTGAGATAGACAGAAATGGTGAGAGGTGTCCTGACTCCTCTCTTTCAATTAGTAATCTACACCAATGCCTCCCATTAGATAAACCCATCTGGAAGACAGCTGGCATGGGAGACAGAAGAATCCAGCCTGCAGTGGTCAGAATCCCCTCCCATGTGAAGCAGAGAAGCAGTGGGGTAAAATTCGATCTGAGGGCAGAGAAACCAGCTCTGGTACATTGCCCTTGGGTACATCCTCACTGCTGTTAAATGAAAGGAACACCTTAGACTAGATTCTTAAAGAGTCAAAATGTTTTTCCACATTTTCTTAAAACTGAAAGGTAAAAAATCATATCACCATTCAGCACCCGCAACGTATATATACAGGTTGTAACATTCTTGAAAAATTGGAAAGAGCCCTTGCTTAGGCATAAAGAAAAATATGCCGTGGTCCAAATATTGCCATATAATTATCAAATGACCTTGGTAAACTGATCTGATTGATTTGGCTTCCATATCCTTATTTGTTAAATTGTAATAATGATGCTTCTCTACCTATTTTATAGGATTTTTGTATGTAGAGAAATAATAGGCTGGATGCCGTGGCTCATGCCTGTAATCCCAGCACTTTGGGAGGCCTAGGCAGGAGGATCACGAGGTCAGGAGATAGAGACCCTCCTGGCTAATGCGGTGAAATCCTGTCTGTACTAAAAAAAAAAAAAATTAGCTGGGCGTAGTGGCGGGCGCCTGTAGTCCCAGCTCCTCGGGAGGCTGAGGCAGGAGAATGGCATGAACCCGGGAGACGGAGCTTGCAGTGAGCCGAGATCGCGCCACTGCACTCCAGCCTGGGCAACAGAGAGAGACTTGGTCTCACAATAAATAAATAAATACTACTAATAAAAATATTTTTCTTATTCATTTATTCACTGAAAGAGGGATTCATGAACGCCACCAAGCGTCATGGTTTCCACTGGTCATGGGATGTCTCCACTAGGAAACTTTCCTGAATCTCATTCTGTATTAGGCATTATATCGAAGGTCCTACATGTGCTTCCAAAGCCCCTGTGCTTCCCTATTACACTGGGCAGGGTCTAATAAGGAGACAGAAACCATGACAAAATCTGAAAGGAGACAGAAACTATACCAATATTTAAACAAGGACAATTTAATATAAAATATTATCAACTTGAAGCAAGAGACACCTGTATCACCACACTTACAACATTGATAATTTGTTTCCCCATGAGACTGAAGTCTCCTTTACAGCAGGAACGATATCTGTAATTCATCATTTTAATCTTAAACCCCAGGTCTCTCCATACCTAAGCATAGTATTTGACATTCAGTGACTGATGGATTATTGTTGAATAAATGAACAGAAGTTTACAATCTAAGGGAAACGAAAGTTTCAAAGCATTGTAATAGCTAAGTAGATATGATCTAGTGCAGTTCTGGATGAAGGCCAATGAAAGAAAGATGGGAACTGACATTACCAAGAGAGAAGCATCTGCACATACAAGAGGAACAAGAGAGAAAGACATATTCTGGAAACTACTGGTTATCCAGCTTTGCTAAGCATGAGTTTTGAGGAAGAAAGTAACATAATATGGAGTTGGAGACAGAAGGCAGAAGATACGCCAGGAAAATGAGTTTCAATCATATCTAGTTGGAGGAAAGCCATTAAAGAGGTAGGGCAGGAGACACGACAGAATTGGAGATGTGGGGTGGCAGATCATCCCGGCCCTCTGCCAGGGATGCTTTGGTTGACTGGAAAGGGTTGTAATTTTGAGAAGTAAAATACGTTGCATTTTATGTATATGAACACAAATGATACAATCAAAGAAAACCAATTTATAAACAAACAACCAAAAAAAAAAACAATTTATAAACAAAAACCAAGTATTGTAAGTGCTTGCTATCAGGAATCCTACATGGTTAATTCAAATATGATAAAGAGTAATGGAAATATTTCTATATTTCATAAAAGCTGGGTAGCCAAAATAAATACTGTTGTTGAATCAAAGAGTGCAAACAATAAACTGCCCTCAAAGGAGTTACCACCAAGTGATAATACCTGGGATTGAAATTGAGCAGAAGAAGATGTATTTCAAGTGCTTTTTGTCAGTATAGTTTTTGCTAATAGCTTCAAAATAAAAGCTCAAAATCACGATATGCAAATTCTTATGAAGTCACATAAAATGAAACTTTTCTTCACTCTTTTATTCTTTCCCATAAATTCACACATGGCACATAAAATTTAACAAAACCATTCTATTTTGGATAGACTTTTCTTGAAGTCTTTGCATTTAGTAAGTTGGCAATTTACCTAACCCCAGTGTGCCTTAGTTTTCTCATCTAGAAAGGGGACATAATTGCTATTTCCTAGTTGACTATTTAATAATTGTTTCAAAATATATTTTTAAGAAACAAAATATGATTTTGTTAAAAAAATTTCTCAAAAGCAAGAACTATATTTTACCTCATGTATATTTTAATTCATTCTCAGTGAATCATAATTTAATGAAATTATCGGGTAGTAACCCCAGTTACCAAGGAAAAATGAATCATAAAACATAAATGATTTATATATAAAGATCTTTCCACATGCCAGTTGGCATACTTCAGTTAAAAAAAAAAAAAAAGATAAATGGGGCCTGCCTATGCAGAGAGAAACATTCACTAAAGGAAAAAAATAAGATTAAATTTCTTGCCTACAACACACTGAGAAGAACAAACCGCTTCTATCATTGAGAACTACTCATTTATTTAGCTCTGCCTAATTAAAACCAAGTTTCTAAGGCAAGAATGCCTCATAAATTTTACCATGTAATAAACACATAGTTTTATTTATTGTTTAATTAAATTAGTTATATCTTGATATTTGCATTTCTATCAATCAGACTTTAAATTATATTGGTGCTTCAATTGGTATCCAAAGTTCCTCTAAGTAACAGTTGCCTTATCAGTTAAAAAAAAAAAAGGTGTGGGGGGGAACAGCTAACTCATGGCAGATGTGAGGATTTGACCATGATTATGCTTATGTGAGCCTTGCATGTGGCATACAAGAAATACACAGTGAATGTTAATATTTTTTATTTTAATTATAATTGTTTCAATTGCTGCTATTAATAAAAGCTCTTAGAACATCATCTAACACACCAATTTGTCAATAATTTTAAATTACTATATATTACATTAAAAGATGCATAATAAATGATTTATGGGTTACATGGAGATAAGAAGATATTAAGACATAATAGCCTATGTATTGATATACCCTTGTTTAATAAAAGTGGTTAAATTTGTGTCCATTACCACCCTCCAAAAAAAAAAGTCACATTGACCACCAAACTTAGAGTAATTTAAAACATACAGGGGATTTCAAATAGACCCCCTTCTCTTACATACTTGCCTGTTTGTTGTTGTTGGTTTGGTTTGTTTTTTGTTCTTTTTGGGGCTTAGTAGGAAAAGATTTCAACTAAAGATTAAAGTTGCCAGTACATCGCCTGGCTTTAGTGAAGCAAGTAGGAAGTCCATTGGACTTGGGGGAAATAATATTCATTCAAGTACGGAACCCAGGGTGACTTGTTAGTTTTGTGAATGTAATGTAGATAGGCGGACATTCTTTTAAGGAAATATGATAAACATGTCTTTTTTTTCTGAAATAATGTCTTACTAGCAGCTTGTATATTTCTGGAGAGGAGAATGGGTCTAGAAGCCTCTTGAAAGTAAGAGGAAAGAGACAAAGTCGGCTATATAGTAAGAGCTCAATAATACATGTTGGTTAAACTAATAAAGAAATGAATCCCAATCTTTTTCATTTTCTTAAGCTTCAGCATTACTAGTTATAGATATTGCTGTGGTGTTTGAAGACATAGTTACCGCTGTAAATTGGCAAGAATGCAAATTGGTACATTTCTGGAAAGCTAGTTTGAAATATAGAGCAAAAGCTTTTTAATTGCCTTTACCCATTACGGTCAAAGTAGAATAGTTTTTGAGATAAAATTCTCAGTGCAAAACTATGCTGAAAAACATATTTTTTAAAGAAAATCTACCAAAAATAACAGAGAGCTATTAAAGCAGCAAGTACTTGGAGGCCCAGAGTTGACAGAGGTGACTACAATATTTGGCACCACTTTTTACCTCAATTGATGTTTTTATGTCTCAAGAGCAGCTGACAGGCTCACAAGAAGAGACTAGCTTCCAGAATTCTGATGGGGCTCTAAGAGAGTCCTGGAATACATCTTGAGTTTTTTTTTTTAAATGCCTTTTAGCTGGAATTCCAAATGACTGAATCTAGCACAATGAAGCAGACTTCACAAAGACTAAGTTGCAACCTCCAAGAGAAGGCTAAAGAAGTATAATAAGTAAATTTAACATGGGATTCTCTGACAGGAAAATACATTAGTTAAAAGCTAAGGAAATTTGAACGTAACATTTAGTTTATAATGATGTATCAGTATTTGTTTATTAATTGTAACAAATTACCATACAATGTATGATGTTAATAATATGGGAAACTAGATGTGAGGTACATGGAAACCCTATGTGGTATCTCAACATTTTCCTGTTACTATCACATTGTACTAAAAATTAAGTCAATCAAAAAACAAAGATGTGACATATATAAATGGAAAAAATTATCTAATTAAAAACAGAAATTGACATACTGCATAAAAAATTAAGAACAAACAAAAACCTTTGTAACTCAAAATAGGCAGACTCTAAATATAAAGATACTAAGAAATTAGAAGGCCGGGCACAGTGACTCATGGCTGTAATCCTAGCACTTTGGGAGGTCGAGGCAGGTGGATCACTTGAGATCAGGTGTTCGAGACCAGCCTAGTCAACATGGTGAAACCCTGTCTCTACTAAAAATACAAAAATTAGCCAGGTGTGGTGGCAGATGCCTGTAGTCCCAGCTACTCAGGAGGCTGAGGCAGGAGAATGGCATGAGCTGGGAGGCAGAGCTTGCAGTGAGCCGAGATTGCACCACTGCACTCTAGCCTGGGTGACAGAGCAAGACTCTGTCTCAAAAAAAAAAAAAAGAAAGAAATTGGAAATAAAAGAATATAAAGAAATATGCCATAGAATCACTAAGCAAAAGAAGTCTGACAAATGTTAGAATATCAGAATATTATAGTTAATTATATTCATTATAAATATCAAAAGTTTA
>NW_016803288.1:954059-962393 GCF_001698545.2 Rhinopithecus bieti
AAAAAAAAAACATGATGTTTAACTGGAAAGTTGATAGAAAGAGGGATACTTTATTATTTTAAAAGTATCAACTTATTAGAATTATAAAGAACTATTGTTTTTCCTTTAATAAAATAGACTAAAACATGTATCACAAATATTGACAAATCTAAAAAGAGGAAAATACAAACGTTCCATCATCAAAGGAATCTTGGCACACTCTACTCAATCACTGATAGAATAAGGCATTGATAAAGTCAGATAAAAAATAAGAAAGGATATTGAAGATTAAAAATAAAATTTAAAAATTCTGCCTACTTAACACTTATAGAAGACTATAACCAACATCTACAGAATATTTTCCTTTGGACGTGGAACTAAGTCAAAGTATGTTCCGATCATGGAGAATTAAGCTTGAAAGTAACAACGTAAGGATAACTATTTTTTAACTTTGAAAGTAAGCAAAAACTTCTAAATTAAGAATAGGTCAATAAAAATTAGAAGGCATTTTAAAGTAAATAAAAAATAAATGTAAATATAATCTCAGCACTTTGAGAGGCCAAGGCAGGAGGATCACTTGAGGCCAGGAGTTTGAGACCACCCCTGGGCAATATAGCTAAACCTTGTCTCAACAAAAAGTAAACAAATTGCCAGGCATGATGATGCACACCTGTAGTCCCAGCTACTCAGGAGGCTGAAGTAGAAGGATTGCTTGAGCCCCAGAGTTCCCCGTTACAGTGAACTATGATTGTGCCACTGCAGTCCAGCCTAAATGAGAAAATGAGAACCTGTCTCTGAAGAATAAAACAATAAAAAAAAGATGTAACTAAAAATTATCTCACTGGATGAGGTTACACTGTAGTTAAGATTTCTAGGCCTAAGTATATATATTTTGTTAAAAGATTAAAAATACATGGCCTAAACATATTTTTAAGATATTAAAAGAATGTCAAATGAGCTCAAAGTGGGAAAAAATAAGCAGAATAAAACAAAAGGTGTCTTGGTCCATTTACTGTTATTATAACAGAATGCCCAAGGCTGGGTAATTTATAAAGAAAAGAGGTTTATTTGGCTGACAATTCTGGTGGCTGAAAAGTTCAAAACTGGACAACTTTATCTGGTGAAGACCTCAGGCTGCTTCCACTCATAGCAGAAAGTGGAAGGGGAGCCAGTGTGTGAAAAAAAAAATTACATCATGAGAGTGGAAGCAAAAGAGGGCAAACAAGGAACCCAGACTCTTGGTAAAATATATAGACCAGACTATACTATGGCTAGTATATAGATTATACTTGCCAGACTAATCCATTTCCACTACAGCAAGGTTTCACTCTCCCCCAGTGCATTGATCTACATATGAGGAATCTGCCACCGTGAGCCGAACACTTCCTTCCAGACTTCATCTCCAATACTGCTACATTGAGATGAAATTCAATATGAGTTTTGGCTGGGACGAATCATATCAAAACAATAGCATTATGCAAATAAATATAAAATGTAGAGAATCAACAAAGCCAGAGGTCAATTTGTTGAAAAAAGTAATAAAACCAGTAATTTCCTAGCAAGGCTAATCAAGATTGAAAAGAGATGAATCATAAATTACCAATACTAGAGGGGTAATCACTACAGCTCTAACACACATTAAATGAGGAAGTTATTATGAACAACTCTATGCCATTATTGGAAAATTTAGATAATACTGAAAACTTAAATTAAAAAAATGCAACTTACTCAAACTAACCCAAGAAGAAATAAAAAACAACTTCATGTGGTTGTTTTTAGTTGCATAACAAAGTTTATAAAATTAATGTCTAACCAGTATTTAAGCAAAGCAAGACCTTAAGCAAACTGGAAATAGAAGTGAACTTTCCTAAGTGGATAAAATATATTAAAAATAAAAACAAACAAACACCTATAAAAACACATACATTGACTCTTAATTGTAAAACATTATAAGCTTTCCTCCAGAGATCAAGACTCAAACAGCAGAAGATTACTTCTAATTGGCATTCTTCTGGAAGTGGTAGCCAGTGCAATAAGGCAAGAAAATTGATAGAATTGGAAAGTTAGAAATAAAACTCTTATCACATTATATTTGCCTATAGTTACTAAAACATAAAATTAAAAGCTCTGATGTATCAAATCAAACAAATGAATTTAGCAAGTTCACTGGATACAAAGTTAACATATGAAAGTCAATCACATTTCTAATTTAACAGCAATTAGAAAATGAAATGTAAAATAGCAATTATAATTATACATATGTATACAATTATATGTAGATTACATATACATAATTTATACAATCATGTATATATGTGTGTGCATAATTCACAAGATATCTGTAGAGAAAGTACAGATCTAAACAAATTGAGAACTATAACATGTGAAGATTCTCTTCAAATTGATCTAGAATTCTGTTATAATTACTAGCAGAGGTGTGTGTGTGTATGTGTGTAAATTGATGAGCAATTACTGACATGCTAGTAAAAATTAAAGTCATGAAAAAAGACAATCTTAGAAAGGATTTTATAGCAAACAAACTTATAACTTTTAAAATATGTTTTCTTTAATCATTTATTTCTCTAAAAATTTCAGAAAATAAGAGCATCCAATAGCCATAGCCAGATGCTCATATAACTCTCTATTTCTAACTCATCAATTTTATGGGTTCCTTTTGTAATTGATTATAACAGAAGATAGCTCAGCTGCCATTTGTTCAGGTATAGTTTTGGGATCCACTGGGAGCCAAGGATGTTGTATTCATTAATAAATAAACTTCAAAAGGCTTACAAGACACATTTGAAAATCTGTTCAAGTACATATTTTGAAAAGAGGAAATGGGGAAAATAGTAAAGAAGTTAAAATATACTATCTGAAGATATTTTTAATGTTGCAATTTGAGAACAAATAAATTATAGTAAAGACATAAATTATACATCTGTCAGGTGATGCAGATACATATTTGGAAAAAAAAAAGAGTCACAGTATTTATTCAGAAGTATGTCACAGATATGACTTTAATAGAGTAGACACAATTGGTAAACACAGATATGACTTTAATAGAGTAGACATAACTGGTAAACACGATAAAGGCCTAGTAATCTTAGAATTAGTGATTTTTCATTTCACATCAATAGTCCTCGAGCTATTTTTCTACTCCCACATAGCTTTTCAGGACTCACTTGTGGTCTTTATTCACTCAGTTGTGGGCAACATAGGGTAACTTCCACTTTCTCCTTTAGGATAAAGCTTCCCCATTGGGGTAAACTTTGATATTTTGTTCTAACATTTAAGTGATATCTTCTGCTCACAGATAAGTCAGACTCACCTTGCTTTGGTGGCTATTTTGACGTGACTGTGACTTGTTTGAGGATTCCTGCATCATAGTGCAGCATTAACATTCAATGAATTGTGTGTATCCCAAAGAGGTCAATGAGAAAACTCACAAGGCAAAGTTTATCTGAGTGTAAAGCAGTTCTTTCTCTAAGTCCCTTTGCATAGATAGACCCAGTGACCCAGCTGGATTACTGTAGAGTCCAATGTTGGCCTGGAAACTCAGAGTTAGACTGAAAAGGAATTTGGAATAGAGGTGGGCCTTTGAGAATGACAACAGTGTGTAGACACAGATGCTAGAAAAAACAGCTGAAAAAGCATTGAAATCATCACAGGCTGAATTCATAGTCCTTGAAATCTGTACTCCGCATCTTGATTAGCACAACTGCAAAGACCTCAAGCTTCTTATGACCCTTTTAAAAATTAATGACATTCTCTACTAACAGATACTTTGATTTGGAAGCTATTTTATGGTTATTATATCAAATTTCGTAATTTTAAGAGAACAGTGTTTTCCTAAATTCAAGTTCAACAGATTATCTAATCATTCTCTCTACTAATAAAAGCTGCAGCTTTCACCCAAGATTTTATATACTCATAAATGTAAACATTGTTCTTCTTTTAATTCTAGATATTTAAACTTGGTGGGAGATAACATAATGTTTACAATATACTTGGAATTATTTTCATGTGAATTTTGGATATTTTATGTGCCTTTATCTGATTAGGGATACCAATTTATAGGACTGTTCTACTGATGTTCCCAATGAATCAGAAAAAAAAGAAATTGCTAAGTAATAAATTTACATTTATTTTATTTTATTTATTTATTTTTTTTGAGACGGAGTCTAGCTCTGTCGCCCAGGCTGGAGTGCAGTGGCCGGATCTCAGCTCACTGCAAGCTCCGCCTCCCGGGTTTACGCCATTCTCCTGCCTCAGCCTCCCGAGTAGCTGGGACTACAGGCGCCCGCCATCTCGCCCGGCTAGTTTTTTGTATTTTTTTTTTTGTAGAGACGGGGTTTCACCGTGTTAGCCAGGATGGTCTCGATCTCCTGACCTCGTGATCCGCCCGTCTCGGCCTCCCAAAGTGCTGGGATTACAGGCTTGAGCCACCGCGCCCGGCCAGTTTCTGTATTTTTTATTGACACAATAAATAAGTCAATAATACCAACCTGTTTTGAATAGCAAGACCAAAAATATTACTTTCATATTCTATTGACCTTCACTTAGATATCTTTATACCAATGTTTTCTCCTTTGGTATGTCATTATGGATTTATGACTTTTCAGATTTACTGTATATCATTGATCTTTGTCAATAATCTTTTGAGTCCCAATTGCCTCATCTTGGCCAATAGAAGCTCCCTTCAAATTATGCTTAGATCATTTCAAATTAGATTATTTCAACGTGACTGCATTATTTGTGACATATTTTTGCTTTCTGGCACAACAGAATTACATAGGCTCACTTTTCCCCTTTCAACCCAGACATAGAATCAGCTACTTATTTTCAAGGCACCATGGCTTCTCATAATGGGAAAATAGTATTGAATAGACAAGAATTTGAGTGCTGCTATGAATAATTGCGGTGGGGTGGTGCGGGGCACATGTCCTTGGCTATTTCTTTGGGCAAAGCTAATAAAGATGTATTCTGAATTTCCTTTGCAAACTTATGACTTTGCTTTTTGTGGTCCTGATTCAATTCTAATAGTACAGTCCCCATACCTACATTTTATTTTATTTTCTCTCATACTAAGCATATTGAGTCCTAACAAACATATATTTTAAAATTTGCTAAAAATATAAGAAAAAATTATTCCAAAATAATTTAATATTCGTGCAAAAATATAATTACTGAATGAGTTCAATTTTGAACAGTTATTTTTGTTTCTATCACATTATGCTGTAGATTTGCAGTCAGATTATTTTGTTTTAGAATGATGGTTCTCAAGCCTCATCGTGCATCTCAAGGTTTGTTTAAAATAAATAGCTGGGCTTTGTTCACTGAATTTCTCATTCAGTAACTTTGGGGTGTGGCTGATAATTTGCATTTCCAATAAATTCCCTGGTTGGAGGGGGCCAATATGGCCGATTAGAAGTATCCACAGTCCACAGCATTCATGGAGAGAAAGAAAAGGGGCAAGTGAATACAGCACCTTCAATTGAAATATCCAGGTAGTCGCACTGGGACTGATCAGAGAAACAACTCAATCCATGGAGAATGTGGAAAAGCAGAGTGGGGTGACCACCCACTCAAGAGTCATGCAGAGCCAAGGAAACCCTCACCCCCAGCCAAGGGAAGCAGTGAGTGACTGTGTGACCCTGGGAAACCACACTTCTCCCACAGATCTTTGTAACCCGCAGATCAGGAGATCCCCTTGGGAGCCCACTCCACCAGGGCCTTGGGCTCAACACACAGGGTCGTGTGGAGTCTTGGCAGAACAACTGCTCAGACATGCAGAGAGACCCAAGAACTTTACATACTCCATCCCTGAGATCCCCAGCAAACATATCTGCAACTCAGACAAGGTAGGAGGTCTGCACAGACCCCTAGGAAGGGGGTGGAACCCAGGGAGCCAAACAGCCTCATTCTGTAGGCCCCACTTCCATGGCACCTCACAAGATAAGACCCACTGGCTTGGAATTCCAGCCAGCTACCAGCAAGAAGGTGAAGACTGCCTGAGACTGAGCTGAGCTCTTGAGGGAAGGGGAGGGGCGGGTGCCATGTCTGCTGTTTGGCGGTTCCGTCATTCTGGCCTGTGGGTTTGAAGAGTTCAAACAGTCTAAACAAGGAAGGGTCCCCTCAAGCAATGCAACACAGAGGCTTTGCCAGATGTGGCCAGACTGGTTCATTAAGCAGGGCCTAGATCCTGTCCTCCTCACTGAAAAGTCAAAAAGCTTGAGTGCCCCTTTTCCTCCGAATGACCGCAACACATCTCCAGCAAGGACTCAAAAGTGGGCTGAGGCTGAGACAGCTAAAATGACAGAAGTAGGCTTCAGAAGTTGGGCAATAACACATTTCACCAAGCTAAAGGAGCACATTATAATCCAATTCAAAGAAGCTAAGAATCATGATAAAACAATAAAGGAGCTGGCAGTCAAAATAGCCAGTAAATAGAGGGACATAACTGACCTGTTTGAGCTGAAAAACACACCATAAGAACTGCACAGTTCAATAGCAAGAATTATTAGCAGAAATGATCAAACAGAGGAAAGAATCTCAGAGTGGGAAGACTGGCTTTCTGAATTAAGAAACACAGACAATAATAAAGAAAAAAGGAATGAAAATGAATGAACAAAACGTCTGAGAAATATGGGATTATGTAAAGAGGCCGAACCTATTACTGATTGATGTATCTGAAAGTGACGGAGAGAATGGAACCAAGTTGGAAAACATACTTGAGAATATCATCCAGGAGAACATCCCCAACCTAGAAAGACAGGCCAATATTCAAATTCAGGAAATGCAGAGAACCCCAGTAAGATACTCCACAAGAAAGTCATCTCCAAAATGCATAATCATCAGATTCTCTAAGTTTGAAATGAAAGAAAAAAATGTTAAGGGCAGCCAGAGAGAAAGTCCACATCACCTACAAAGGGAAGCCCACCAGACTAACAGTGGACCTCTCAGTGGAAACTCTACAAGCCAGAAGAGTTTGGGGGCCACTATTCAACATTCCTAAAGAAAAGAATTTCCAACCCAGAATTTCATGTCCAGACAAACTAGGCTTCATAAGTAAAGGAGAAATAAGATTCTTTTCAGACAAGTAAATGGTGAGGGAATTTATCACCACCAGACCTGTCTTGCAAGAGCTCCTGAAGGATGCACTAAATATGGAAAGGAAAAACCGTTACCACCCACTACAAAAACACACTGAAGTACACAGACCAGTGACTGTGACTCTGAAGCAACACAAAACAAGTCTGCAAAATAACCAGCTAGCATCATGATGACAGGATCAAATCCACATAAAACAATACTATCCTTAAATGTAAATGGGCAAAATGCCCCAATTAAAAGACACAGAATAGCAAGATGAATAAAGAATCAAGACACGTATGCTGTCTTCAAGAGACCCATGTCACATGCAAAGGCACACAAAGGCTTAAAATAAAGTGATAGAGGAAAATTTACCAAGCAAATGAAAAACAGAGAAAAGGAGAGGTTGCAATCTTAGTTTCTGACAAAACAGACTTTAAACCAACAAAGATCAAAGAAAGACAAAGTGGGCGTTACATAATGCTAAAGGGTTCAATTCAACAAGAAGAACTAACTATTCTAAATATATATGCTCCCAACATAGGAACACCCAGATTCATAAAGCAAGTTCTTAGACACCTTAAAGAGACTTAGACTCCCACACAACAATAGTGGGAGACTTTAACACCCCACTGACAATATTAGACAGATCATTGAGACAGAAAATTAATAAAGATATTCGGGACCTGAACTCAGCTATGGAGGCTGTGGAACTGATATCTACAGACCTCTCCACCCCAAAACAACAGAATATACATTCTTCTCATCACTGCACAGCACTTACTCTAAAATTGATAACATAATCCAAAGGAAAATATTTCTCAGCAAATGCAAAAGAAATCATAACAGTCTCTCAGACTACAGTGCAATCAAATTAGAACTCAAGATTGAGAAATTCACTTAAAACCACACAACTACATGAAAGTTGAATCACCTGCTGCTGAAAGACTTTTGGATAAATAACAAAATTAAGGCAGAAATCAAGAAGTTCTTTGAAACTAACGACAGCAAAGACACAATGTACCAGAATCTCTGGGACACAGCTAAAGCAGCGTAAAGAGAGAAATTTATAGTACTAAATGCCTACATCAAAAGTTTGAAAGATAGCAAGTTAAAATCTAAATCACAACTAAAAGAACTAGAGAACCAAGAAAACAAACTCCAAAGCCAGGAGAAGGCAAAATAACCAAGTTCAGAGCTGAGCTGAAGGATACAGACAGGAAAACTCTTCAAAAAATCAATGAGTCCAAGAGCTGTTTTTTT